>NC_042626.1:68858880-69104735 GCF_901001135.1 Rhinatrema bivittatum | reverse complement strand
AAGTAACTGCCACTCTGTGCTCCTGTGCAGGTAACTGCCCTCTGTGCTTCCCTGTGTCTTCTCTTTAGGGAAGTAACTGCCACTCTGTGAGGGTTACAGAATGGCTTATCCCAGACTTTATCCCTCATCCCCCCCACAACTAAGGATCCTCTGTGCTTATCCCAGGCTTTACCTCTCACTCCCCCACTAAAAGGATCCTCTGTGCTTATCCCAGGCTTTACCTCTCACTCCTCCACATCTAAGGATCCTCTGTGCTTATACCAGGCTTTACCTCTCACTCCTCCACAGCTAAGGATCCTCTGTGCTTATCCCAGGCTTTACCTCTCACTCCCCCACAGCTAAGGATCCTCTGTGCTTATCCCAGGCTTTACACTCTCACTCCCACACATTAAGGATCCTCTGTGCTTATCCCAGGCTTTACCTCACTCCCCCACATTAAGGATCCTTTGTGCTTATCCCAGGCTTTACCTCTCACTCCTCCACAGCTAAGGATCCTCTGTGCTTATCCCAGGCTTTACCCCTCACTCTCCCCACACTAAGGATCCTCTGTGCTTATCCCAGGCTTTCACCCTCACTCCCCCACAGCTAAGGATCCTCTGTGCTTATCCCAGGCTTTACCTCTCACTCCCCCACATTAAGGATCCTCTGTGCTTATCCCAGGCTTTACCTCTCCTCCCCACATTAAGGATCCTCTGTGCTTATCCCAGGCTTTACCTCTCACTCCCCCATATTAAGGATCCTCTGTGCTTATCCCAGGCTTTACCTCTCACTCCTCCACAGCTAAGGATCCTCTGTGCTTATCCCAGGCTTACCCCTCACTCTCCCCCACAGCTAAGGATCCTCTGTGCTTATCCCAGGCTTTACCTCTCACTCCCCCACATTAAGGATCCTCTGTGCTTATCCCAGGCTTTACCTCTCACTCCCCCACATTAAGGATCCTCTGTGCTTATCCCAGGCTTTACCCCTCACTCCCCCCACAGCTAAGGATCCTCTGTGCTTATCCCAGGCTTTACCTCTCACTCCCCCCAGCTTAAGGATCCTCCGATGAGTTAGAGATTTCATACAAGAGACATTTTGTGCGGAGTCTGACACCAGAAGTCACATTCAGTCATATCTGGCCCCTAAGTCTACTGCAAGTTTAGCAATGATGCTGTCTTGTAGCGTGCTGAAGTCCTCCCGGTTTATCGCTCGTGCTTCTATTATTCTCATCCTGCTCAGAGGTCTCTATTTAGAAGCAAGTAATAGTTCTAGCATGTTCCTCTTTCCAATTTATGATTTACCTGTTTCATTAATTAGAGGATTAGAAAGTCTTGTGATAGTCCTCTTTGCTGACAATGTGTTATTTTATTTGATTATCACGGACAGATTTCCCTTGACTTTTGTTCTATATAACGGTATTAATAGGCGATTGCATCAGGGAATGGAAAAACCTGCTTGATGGCTGTTTTTCTGGATGCAGGAGGCCTTCCCTGTATGGAGCAGGGGCAAGTTCATTTCATGATTATGGGACGCCCGATTTTTAGGCCCTCTGCTCTAGGAGCTTGTACTTGTACCTCTTTGACTCCCCCCCTCCCTGCGGGAAATATTAAAGGGCTTTTCACTTCCCTACAGTCTGAGTGTATTTTCAATTTCTGGGGTTTTTTTTTAAAAACTGTTTATTTAACAAAAAGAGGCATAACACTACAGAGAGAGCACCAGATAATACACCAGGTTACAAAAAAAGCATAAACCGCTGCATACACATATCGATCCGCACCATGCCCGTTAGGAGACCCCTTATACAGGGTTCTATCTAAGCCTCAAAACATTCAAAACCCTATTACATTACATAGCTTTTGCTGCTGGAATCTATTACAACAATTAATCCTGCTATCCCAATACGCCCAGAAAGCTTCCCATATTTTTCCATACAAGTCCATTTCATGTTTTAACATGTATGTTAGTTTTTCTATCATTGAAATGTCAAAGATTTGCTTATGAATCCCAAAATAATGTGTGGCAATACAATATAAACTGTTCAGTACATATGTCTAGTCTATCGCTTTATTTGTTTAAAGGCCAACACATTTGTTTGAACAATGTATTCTTATTCTGAATAGATACAAACACCTCAAGATTTGCTTATGGCAGAACTCAAGCTAAGGTAGTTTTCTATAGTAGGGCAATCATAGATCTGCTAGCATGGAGAAGGTGATCAGCCAGATGCCTTTTTATCGTAGGAAGATACGGAATTTCCGATCTGCCCAGCAAATATAGCTTAGGTGTAAACACTACATCTACTCGCACAATAGTTTTTATCAGTGTTTGAACTCGCTTCCAAAAGAAAGCCACTAAGGGGCGTTCCCACTACATATGCAAGTAAGACCCCTCTAACCCATATCCTTCCAACTCTGTCTGGGAGAACAGGAGAAAAGCAGCATAGAATAAGGGATACCTGTAAATACAATGGAGTAACCTTACCATCAGCTCCGCTCGCCACCTACAAATCAAAATTTTGTGAGCCGCCTTCCATATCCTCATCCAATCCCTCTCGATCAATGCCATCTGAAGATCTCGATTCCAGGCTTCATCTCTGGCAAGAGAGAGGTCTCTAAAAGCCATATCCTGCAGAGTAGCTTTGTATAATGGGGAAATGACCTGCCTCGGAACATAAGAACATAAGAAATTGCCATGCTGAGTCAGACCAAGGGTCCATCAAGCCCAGCATCCTGTTTCCAACAGAGGCCAAACCAGGCCACAAGAACCTGGTAAGTACCCAAACACCAAGAGGATCCCATGCTACTGATGCCAGTAATAGCAGAGGCCATTCCCTAAGTCAACGTGATTAATAGCAGCGAATGGACTTCTCCTCCAAGAACTTATCCAAACCTTTTTTAAACCCAGCTACACTAACTGCACTAATCACATCCTCTGGCAACAAATTCCAGAGCTTAATTGTGCATTGAATAAAAAAGAATTTTCTCCGATTAGTTTTAAATGTGTTACTTGCTAACTTCATGGAGTGCCTTCTAGTCCTTCTATTATCCGAAAAAGTAAATAACCGATTCACATTTACCCATTCTATACCTCTCATGATTTTATAGATTTCTATCATATCCCCCCTCAGCCGTCTCTTCTCCAAGCTGAACAGTCCTAACCTCTTCAGCCTTTCCTCATAATGGAGCTGTTCCATCCCCTTTATAATTTTGGTTGCCCTTCTCTGTACCTTCTCTCCATCGCAACTATACATTTTTTGAGATGCGGCGACCAGAACTGTACACAGTATTCAAGGAGCAGTCTCACCATGGAGCGATACAGTGGCATTATGACATTTTCCATTTTATTAACCGTTCCCTTCCTAATAATTCATAACATTCTGTTTGCTTTTTTGACTTCGCAGCACACTGAACCGATGATTTCAATGTATTGTCCACTATGGTGCCTAGATCTTTTTCCTGGGTGGTAGCTCCTAATATGGAACTTAACACCGTAACTAAGGCAAAGGTTATTTTTCCCTATATGCAACACCTTGCACTTGTGTTCGGAAGTGCTAGGGAGCGGTTCTGTTTCCAGGGAGACAGTGTGCCCTTAGGTCACGGCACGACCCCAGAGGAACTCCAAAGAAGCGCTGAGGCAGGCAGAGACGTGTCCGAGCACGGGAAGACAGGCTGAAGACCAGGGGACCTGACCTCTGCTGAACCCAAATGCACCAGAAGAGACCCAACAACGCAATGCTGATCTCTGGGGTAGCCCTCCGGCACTCGATAGCCCTTTTGGATCCGCCTTATGGGAATGCATGGCGCGACAGGACGGACAGAGGTTGACGAAAGGCGATGGCCTGGAACAAGAACTAAATGTGGGTACTTGGAGACTTGGAGAAGACAAGGTACTTGGATTCTTGGACAAGGTTTCAGGATACTTAGAGACTTGGACAAGGATTCAGGATACTCAGAGACTTGGCAAGGACTCAGGGTACAGGTACTAGTATGGGTTGAGTACTGCATCGCAGCATGCTCTACATAGCCGCCCATGGCTGGTTGCGGACCATGCCGGAAGTGAAGCATACTCAGGGAGGAAGTGAAGATTTGGATCCGGAGATATGTCGAAGCTCAGAGAGGCCTACACAACCACCTGTGACTGGTCGCGGACCACGCAGAAGCGGAGCAAGTTCTGGCTTGAGTCTAGGGGCATGGACAGAAGCAGCACAAGGTACTCCGAAGACCGGGAACAGGATTCAAGACTCAGAACTCGCAATTAAAAACAGGAACCTTCTGGAGGCTTGCGTTGCAGACTTGAAGGTAGGCCTTGTGCCACGAAGTGCCCTACACAGCCCCCATGGGTTGGTCACGGACCACAATAGAGGCACGCCAAGGAAGGATGAGCAAAAGGAACCATGAAGAAGCGATGAACCTCCAAAGCCTACTGGATCGATGAACTGGAACAATGGAGAATCCACGAGTGGGACTGACTCCTTGCGAAGGCCATGAGGGACTGACGAAGAGCCCTTTTTATAGGGCTGGAGAGAAAATGCCCTGGAAACGTCATCATGTGGGGGCCGCGGAGCTTTTTCCCGCCGCAGCCCTTTAAATGTCAGAGAGGTGCGTGCCGCACGCCTAGAGGAAGGGCAGGACCTGGGACAAAGCGGCGGCAGCATCCACGCCGAGAAGATCAAGCAGAGGGGTGGCCCTAGGCCGGGAAAACCGAGGCCCTGATGTCAGCGGCTCCATGCCGCGGAAGAAAAGCAGGTCAGTGACGGCTCCCTGCCGCAAGAAGACCCGGTGGCTGTAGCTCTGCCTGTCGCATTGGCGACAGCCTCTGGCCGCGCCGGGTCGTATCGTCGGGGTGTTGGTGGCGGTGGCTCTACCCACCGGCGAGAGACATGTAGCGGTGCTCGGGGCCGCAACTTGAGGTGTCGGCAGCGGCCTCCGGGCCATGTGAGGGACGGCGGCAGTGTGGCCTCTGGCTGCGGAAGGTGAGAGACTGCTTGCAGGCCTAACGCAAACAACATCGTAACAAATTGTCCACATTAATTCATCTGCCATTTGGATGCCCATCTTCCAGTCTCGCAAGGTCCTCCTGTGATTTAATTACTCTGCTTGTGATTTAGCTACTCTGAATAATTTCTATCATCCGCAAATTTGATAACCTCACTCATCATATTCCTTTCCAGATCATTTATATATATATTGAAAAAGCACCCGTCCAAGTACAGATCCCTGAGGCACTCCACTGTTTACCCCTTTTCCACTGAGAAAATTGACTATTTAATCCTACTCTCTGTTTCCTGTCTTTAACCAGTTTGTAATCCACGAAAGGACATAGCCTCCTATCCCATGACTTTTTAGTTTTCTTAGAAGCCTCTTCAGGGGGACTTTGTCAAACGCCTTCTGAAAACCCAAATCCGCTATGTCTACCAGTTCACCCTTTATCCACGTTTATTAATCCCTTCAAAAAAATGAAGCAGATTTGTTAGGCAAGACTTCCCTTGGGTAAATCCATGTTGACTGTGTTCCATTAAACCATGTCTTTCTATATGTTCTATGATTTTGATCTGTAGAATAGTTTCCACTATTTTTCCCGGCACTGAAGTCAGGCTCACTAGTTTATAGTTTCCTGGATTGCCCCTGGAGCCCTTTTTAATATTAGGGTTTCATTGACTACCCTCCCAATCTTCAGGTATAATGTATGATTTTAATGATAGGCTACAAATTTTAACTAATAGATCAGAAATTTCATTTTTTAATTCCTTCAATACCCTAGGATGCATACCATCTGGTCCAGGTGTTTTGTTACTCTTTAGTTTATCAATCTGGCCTACTACATCTTCTAAGTTCACAGTGATTTGTTCAGTTCATCTGAACTCATCACCCTTGAAAACCATCTCCGGAACTGGTATCTCCCCAACATCCTCATTAGTAAACATGAAGGCAAAGAATTCATTTAGGGGTAGATTTTCAAAAACGGCGTGTTCGTGTACTTTTGTTGGCGCTCCAGGCGCCAACAAAAGTACGCAGGATTTTAGTAGATACGCGCGTAGCCGCGCGTATCCGCTAAAATCCTGGATTGGCGCGCGCAAGGCTGCCTATTCCGTGTAGCCGGCACGCGCCGAGCTGTGCAGCCTGCCCGCCGTTCCCTCCAAGGCCGTTCCGAAATCGGAGCGGCCTCGGAGGGAATTCGCTAACACCCTCCCATCACCTTCCCCCTCCCTTCCTCTACCTAACCCACCCCCACGGCCCCGTCTAAAACCCCCCCCCCTACCTTTGTTGGGGGATTACACCTCCCAGAGTTAACTTTGTAAAGTGCTATCCTGCTGTACTCTTCCAGGATACGAAGAAGAGCAGGGCCTGAAAATGTAAGAAGCAGGAGCACAATATCTTCCACAATATCTTCCCCTTGCTTGACTTTTCAGGCTCTTCCTATTTATTTATTTTATTTATTTAGCATTTTTTTATATACCGAGGTATAGCAGAGTTGCCTTCACTCCGGTTTACATACAAAACAACATGTTACATTGAACGATGTTTGAAATTTAAATTTAAAAATTTCAAAAATTAACAATACTGAGCAAAGACATAACAAGGAGAATGAGTATAACAGGATACACAGGGTGGAAACCCTGAGTAGGTGAACAGAGATATCTGGGAACACTGAAAACAGAGGACATCTGCATCATGAAACAGGGAGATTGATTGATTGAGGGGATCCTAGAGCTCCTATTCTCTTACTCCTATTTTCTCCCGGTTCTCCCCTCCCCTGTTCTGTGTAATTTCAACCTTTCGTTATAATGTGTATTTTAATGTCGGTATAAAAAGATGTTAAATAAATAAATAAAATAAATATCTGCATACAACAAAATGACATGGCTGCGGCCCCTGGAATGGTAGGGCATGCTATAATCTTTTGCGCTAAATCTTCAATTGCAGATCAAACGACAGCCCTGTCACATGTTTCACAATATGAGAAAGGGCTGGGACCTGTTTCCATTAGTTATTATCCTGATTGGAGGGCTCAGACCCAATCACTAAAGCGGTCCTGTATTCCAAATTTCTTCAAAATGGAAAACATGAATGGCTACTTGAGCCTGTCCAAGGCTTTCTCAGCATTTAATGCAACTACCAACCTTTGCATCTTATCTCTCTTGGCTAGCACCATTACATTGTAAGCTGTCATGTTACTTCTTGGTTGTAAACTGCTTTGAAACTGTTCTAGAGGTGATGCAGGAGCAGGTTCTATCCCCCTGTGCACCCCTAATCAATGTGGCAGGGTGCAGGGCTTCCTTGCACCCTGACTACAAGATGAGCCCCTGAGGAGACAGCACCAAGAAACCCTCACTGTAGAGGATGGGCTGCAGGGAGGCTCTAAGATTTTGATCCTGAGATCTCAAAGGCCACACCTCGCCATGTACCCATGTACTCTGACCACCAACCTGAAGCTGATAATGGGGGTTATAAAGATATAGGGAGTGCAGGAATATCCTAGTCTGCTGACGAGGTCTGATTTAGTGCTAAAATGCAAAAACTTCAGCAAAACAGATAACATAGTATAATAAAAGATGTATTCCATATCAGCAAATCAATACATAGAAAATGATTTGTCTAATAAGCAACCTCTGTATGGTCAGATTTCTTTGCACAAACACAATTTCAGCTTTCTATCTAGAAGGTAGAGCTAATAAACTCTCACTTGTTAGGAGGAAATATTTGTTTCTAATCTAATGCTCCCATTATATACATCACCAGCTGTGATACTGCTGGATTCATGGACCTTTGAGCCAGCTAGAATTGATGATGGCGCACCATGGGAAGGCCCGCCATGGAGGTTGTAGCCGGGAGGCGGTCCAAGCCAGGAGACCAGCCGAATCTTCACCATTGGAAGTCCGAAATCCCCCGGGAGGAGCCCTTGAGGATCCGGACCACTTGGACTTACGTACGGTCTCCTGAGGGCGAGTATCCGAAGAGAAGTCCAGGAGTAAGGAGAAGAGGAGAAGCGAGAACCAGGAGGCCAACCGGAACATCACCACTGGAAACTCGAGGTCTCCCCAGGAGGAGCCCGTGAGGACCCGAGCCACTTGGACTTAGGCAAGGCCTCCTGGACGGAGCAGTCCGGGCGAGAAGAGCAGAAGGAAGGAACAACCCAGGATTCAGGGCAGGCGGCTGACAGCAGAAACTGAAGACGAATCAAGGTCAAGGCAGACAGCAAGCAGGATACCAGGAGACGAGCCGAGGTCAGAAGCCAGTGGACGAGCCGAAGTCAGGAACCAGTGGAGGGCACGACAGGAACAGCAACTAGCACATTCCAAGGAGTCAATCTCGTTGCAAGGCAAAGGAGTGGAGCTAGTTGCAGGGTTTAAACGCCTGAGAGTGTCTGACACCATCCCCGGGGCGGTGCTAGGTTTCCTGCGCTGGCCTCTTTAAATGTTGAGCCCCTGCACGCGCGCGCCTAAGGGGCAGGGCCCAGCCACCGTGCATCAGCGGCGTCTCCCTCGAGGAGGAAGCGCCACGGGCAGGAGCCAGACAGGCCCGCCCAGGCCGCAGTGATGCCACAGCGTCCCGGACCTTCCCTGAGGTAGGAGGAGGGACCGGGGTATGGCCCGGGACCGTAACAGTAACCCCCCCCCACTAATCGTCCCCTACCCGGGGGATTGGGCTTCGCAGGATGGTCCAAGTGGAACTGGCAAAAGAAGAGTTTTATCTAAGATGTTGGAGGCCGGCTCCCAAGTATTCTCTTCGGGGCCATAACCCTCCCAGCAGAGGAGGTATTCCCATCTACGATGGTGGAACCGCACATCCAATACCTCCTTCACTTGATAGATGATGTCCTGTTCAGCTGCCGGTTTGGTGGGCTCAGGAGGCTTGTCGTGGAAAATCAACAGGATCAAAGTCTTGCGGAGCAATACATGGAAAGATGTTGTAAATCTTCAGGGTGGATGGAAGGCGTAGACGGTAGGAAACTGCGCCAACTTGCTCTGCTATGGTGAACGGGCCGATATACCTAGGAGCCAGCCGCATGGAGGGAATCCGCAGTCGAATGTTCTTGGTGCTCAGCCACACTTTATCCCCAGGGAGAAATACAGGAGCAGGATGTCGTAGTCTGTCTGCATATTTCTTCGCGGTGGCTGCAGTCTGTCATAGTTTCTCCTGAGTGGATTTCCAAAGGTCATGTAACTGTCGCGCTGTGAGTTGTGCTGCAGGGGACGGAACTGTCAGAGGCAAGGGCAAGGGCGGTCTAAGTTGCTTCCCGTAGACCAAATGGACGGGAGACCTGTTGGTAGCAGAGTGTCGATGGTGGTTATAGGAGAATTCTGCCCAAGGCAGTAAAGCCACCCAGTCGTTTTGTTGGTCCCCTACGAAGGTTCGAAGGAATGCTTTAAGGTTCGGTTATATGTTCCGCCTGGCCGTTGCCTTGTGGGTGGAAGGCCGTAGTGAAGTCTAGTTGGACCCCAAACTTCTTGCAGAGAGCTTTCCAGTATTTGGCTGTGACTGCGAACCTCTGTCCGAAGGTAAAATGGAGGGGAAGCCCGTGTAAACGAAAGATGTGCTGAGTGAAGAGTTGCACGAGTTTGGGCACGGTCGTCAACTTGGTAAGGGGCACAAAGTGAGCCATTTTCGAAAATCTGTCGACTGTGACCCATTTCACGGTTTTCTCGTCTGAAGAGGGCAAGTCCACTATGAAGTCAGTGGACAGATGGGTCCATGGCTCTGTTGGAATGGGTAACGGCTGAAGGAGGCCCCAGGGACGGCCAGGCAGGGGTTTTTGTCGAGCACAAGTAGGACAGGAACTGATGTATAAACGAACGTCCTTCTTTACCTGAGGCCACCAGTAATACTCGGTCAGTAGTTCCAAGGTCCGGGCAACTCCAGGATGATCCGCAGTCAGCGAGTCATGAGCCCATGACAACATCTTCTTGCGCAAGCGAGCAGGCACCACCGTCTTGCCCATGGGAACCACCTCAGAAACTGCAAGGAGAACCTTGGCAGGGTCTAGGATGTATTGAGGCGGATTGGGGATATCTTCAGTCTCTGCAGTGCGGGAGAGAGCATCTGCCCAAACGTTCTTAGAGGCTGGTCTGTAGCGGAGGAGGAAGTTGAACCGGCTAAAGAATAGGGACCACTGAGCTTGTCGGGGGTTGAGGCGATGAGCTCGGCACAGAAATTCTAGGTTCTTGCGATCCGTATAGACAATAACAGGATGTCGGGGCCCCTTCTAGCCATTGGCGCCATTATTCAAATGCCAGCTTAATGGCCAACAGCTCCTTGTCTCCAATACCGTAGTTCTTTTCAGCAGGTGAAAACTTCCGAGAGAAGTAGCATGGCAACGTATTGCCTTTACTGGATACTTGGCTTAGGACCGCTCCTACCGCAAGGTCGGATGCGTCAACCTCCACAACAAACTGACGCTGAGGGTCTGAATGGTGGAGACATACGTCGCGGAGAAAGGCTCTCTTCAGCTCCAGGAATGCATTTTGCGCCACTTGAGACCAATCTTTGGCATCAGCGCCTTTCTTGGTGAGGGTAGTGAGCAGAGCCACCATCTGGGAGTAATGCAGTATAAACTGGCAGTAAAAGTTGGCGAACCCAAGGAAGCGTTGGAGGGCCCTCGATTCCCATCAGTCGAGGCCAATCCCTGATGGCCGCTACTTTGTCTGGATCCAGCTGGAAACCCGTGGAGGACACAATGTATCCCAGAAATGGCAAAGATTTTTGTTCGAACTGGCATTTCTCTAGTTTGGCATAGAGACTGTTGTCTTGCCGTATTTGTAGTACTTGTCGAACGTGCAGGTGGTGCGTGGCCATGTCCTTAGAATAAATCAGTACATCATCCCAATATACTATGACGGAGGTGTGCAACATTTCCCTCAAGACTTCATTCATCAGGTTTGAAAAACCAGCTGGACCGTTGCACAAGCCAAATGGCATGACCAAGTACTAATAGTGCCTGTCCCTCGTGTTGAACGCGGTTTTCCACTCATCGCCTGGTCGTATCCTTACCAGGTTGTACGCACCCCGAAGGTCCAGTTTGGTGAAAATCTTGGCTCCCTGTAGGCGGTCTAGAAGTTCGGGAATCAATGGCAGGGGATATCTGTCACGCCGTGTGATGGCGTTGAGACCATGGTAATTTATACAGGGTCTGAGCGTGCCATCTTTCTTCGCCACAAAAAAGAACACAGCTCCAGCAGGGGAATTGGACGGCTGGACATGGCTCGAGTTTCCGGAAGCGACAAGGGGTATACCCGCCCCCTTGGAGGAGTGGCACCTGACACCATGTTTATGGCACAATCAAAGGGCCGATGTTCAGGAAGGAGTTCGGCCTTCTCTTTAGAAAAGATGTCTAGATAGTCCTGATAGTGTGTGGGGATAATCACAGAGGTGGACTGATGAAACAGCATGGGAGGCTATCTAACCAAGCCATGGAGGCAACAGAACAGAATTAGAAGCCAAATGTCCGATCTGGATTCTTTATTGGACAGAGACAAATATCTTTAGACAAGCCCGACTCAGGCCGAGTTTCGCCCTCTTACAATGGGGCTGCTTCAGGGGCTACAACATACAAACAAATAAGTCACACTAATAAACAAATATAAATCATAAAAAAATATAAATCATAAAAGACATATTTTAAAAACTGACATATAAAATGGTAACATACATATATGTGGTGTAACATATTAAAAGGATTATGATATGGAAAGTGTAAATGTGGGAAAATATTAATTGTTCTTCATTAAAAATGTATTGCCTATGCCTTTACCTCAGCTTTATCATTTTTGGATTTCTGAGTATCTGGGTCAAAAAGTATATTTGTGCATCAAATGGTCTGAAACATGTTAATAAAACAGGGGTTTAAAATTAATAAAATCATCATTGCAAAAACACTCTGTATTTGTAAATATCCAGTCTCATATAAAATGTACCTCTGGCAGATTGTATTAATCTGTGCCGCAGTGTTATTTGAAAACAATGCTCTTCAGTACTGTGAGAAATATTTTAAAAATTTAAAAAAAAAAAGTTTTTTTCTTTATATCGCTTTAAAGCAATGGCACTATTCTTGTGTGTATGGTTATTTGTTGAAAAATATCACCGTCACTGAAACAAACTCAAGGACCAAATGCTTTGCCAAAAATATTCTTATAATGAAAAATCAAACATAAATGCCGCTTACATAATTGGATACATAGTTTGAATGTAAATAAACTAAAGCCTTGCAATAATTATTCCTACTTACAAATATACACTATTCTTGTATATATGGTCATTTATTGCTAAAAACTACGGTCACTCAACTGAACTATTCTAGACCCATAGGAGTACATTTTATAAAAAAGCGCGAGCGCGTACTTTTGTTTACGCACCAGGCGCAAACCAGGCGTAGTCGCGTGTATCTTATAAAATCCGGAGTCAGCGCGCGCAAGGGAGTGCAAATTTGTGCACCTTGCACGCACCGAGCCCTGCACCTCCCCCCACCTTTCGCTTCCCCCCACCTTCCCCTCCCTTCTCCTACCTAACCCACCTCCCCAGCCCTATCTATACCCCCCCACCTTTATTCCCAAAGTTACGCCGGTCCGGGGGCTGGTCCGGAGGCTGCGGCCACGCCCCTGGAATGCCCCCGATGATGCGCCGGCCGTGACACACCCCCGACTCGCCCCGATGACATGCCAGCCGCGACAAACCCCCCCAACATGCCCCCGACACGCCCCCCCAGGAAAGCCCCAGGACTTATGTGCGTGCCGCCGAGCCTATGCAAAAATAGGCTCGGCGCGCGGCAGGGGGGGGTTTGGGGTAGGTTTCAGGGGTTACGCGCATACGTTACGCGTGTAACCCTTTGAAAATCTACCCTATAGTATCTAAATAGACAAATGCCTTGCCGAAAAAAAAATTTTTTATAATGGAAAATCAAACATATATGCCAATTTCATAGTTGAACACATAGTTATTCTTACGATTTGGTGGCGATGACAAATCTCTGGTCTCGTGGCGGCAAAACGTTTGTCTCTTCTCTCCGATCGAAAAGGAAAGAACTGTAAAAGGCGCCAAGGAAGTTGTCCATCAAAAAAAGTGGGCGTGGACTCGCAAATGCCCGTATGTGCATAGTGTCTGAGCGGCTGTGGATTGCCGTATTGCGACTGACCGCGTTTTAAAAGGACAACTATAAAAAAAATAAAAGTGGGTTTAAAAAATAGAAAATGACCTCTCAATACCACAATATAAACACCGGGAACTAAAGATAAAACAAATATAAAAATTACAAATAAAAATATGCTAAAGCTGGCCAATTGTATGGCTAATATACAAACACGTTAAACACTGGAAAAAGGCGCCAAGGAAGTTATCCATCAAAAAAGGGGCGTGGACTCAGAAATGCCGTATGTGCATAGTGAATGAAGCGGCCTCCCAATAAAATAAACCAGAATATTACATGGGGAACAAAAGATAAATAAAAATTAAAAATAACAATCTATATAAATAAAAATGTAAATGTTCATTTGTTCAAAATCTTAATCTCCGAAAGTTCTTCACCAAGTTGCTTTAAAATTTGACACACGTTGCTTTCGATTTCGCGCGTGTTTTATATACCTATATTATGAGCTGTCACACCTGTGACAGGTAAAAACATGATGTTTGCAAAAACAGCGCCATCTGTTGGACGTAAAAGCACACACGCTATCAACAATATAAATGGGCTCTGACCGACGGACCACAATGCGCAGTAGAAGAGCATCTACCGCATGTGCGGACCATACAGCTGGGTGTCACAGAGAGGAGGAGGAAAGGGCAGACGAGTCGCCGCTCCGAAAAATGGCTCAGCCCGTTCCTCCGCCGCTGGGGAAGGGGGGAGGGAGTAGGCACTGCCGGACAGTTACACACAGGAGGAGGAAAGGGTAGAAGAGTCGCCGAGCCAGTCCATCCACCGCTGGGGAAGGGGGGGAGGGAATTGGGACGGCCGGAAGCAGAGCTAATGCGCTTTGTGAAATTAAACCAGACTGAGCAATGGCAATGCGTGGCTGGTTACAGCTAGTAAAAAATAAAAATGAAAATAAATATAAAACCGCATCTACAAATTGCTAAAACTGGCCAATTGGATGACTCCTAAAAATAAATAGTATATGAAACTACAAAATACAGCCATCTGAGATAAAGATATGTGCTGAAAACAACAGAGTAAAAAATTATTTAAAAAAAGGCACAAGCATTAGAATATGTAACCACACTTCAGCTAAAAATAATGGGGTAGATTTTCAAAGGGGTACGCGCGTACCCCCCGAAAACCTACCCCAAACCCCCCCTGAGCGCGCCGAGCCTATTTTGCATAGGCTCGGCGGCGCGCGCAAGCCCCGGGACATGCGTAGTTCCGGGCTTTGCAAAGGGGGCGTGTCGGGTGGGCGGGGACTAATTTCGGGGCGGGAGGCGTGTCAGGGGGTGTGATGCCAGCCCGGGGGCGTGGTCGAGGCCTCCGGACCAGCCCCCGGGGGTGATGGCGCGCCAGCAGCCCGCTGGCGCGCGCAGATTTACACCTGCTTTCGGGTGTGCAAGGGGGTGCGCATGCCGACCCCGGATTTTATAAGATACGTGTGGCTACGTGCGTATCTTATAAAATCCAGCGTACTTTTGTTCGCATCTGGTGCACGAACAAAAGTAGGCGCGCGCGAAAATCTACCCCAATATTACAACCAAAATAAATATGATTGTACTCATGCTTAACAACTAAAAATGTGTGGGGAAAAAAGTATAAAATAAATAATGAGTGACCACTAGTAAAAAATAAAAAATAGGACTGAATATTAAAACTGACCAAGGAGACCCACAGTATAAAAACTTTGATACTACAAAAAAACCTTATATGCACTGGTAAAAATTCAGCAAAACAAAAATGATTATATAACTGCGGACCGAAAAAATCATTAATATGAAACAATAAACTAGGAAAAGGCAATACCATAAACCAAACAAAGAAACAGAGTCAAAACTTAAAAACAGAGTAATCTGTACCTAAATTCAAACCATTAGGTTCCATAGTATTAAATTCAAATATATACTTCTGCTCCTATGGAACCTAATGGTTTGAATTTAGGTATAGATTACTCTGTCGTGTCGAGTGGCGTGGTGCCAGCCCAGGGGCGTTCCGTGGGCGCGGCTGAGGCCTCCGAAACAGCCCTTGGTCGGGAGATGGCGCGCGCGCGAGTTACGCTTGCCAGAGGCAGGCGTAACTTTTAGAATAAAGGTGTGTGTGGGGGTTAGATAGGGCCGGCGGGGTGGATTAGGTAGGGGAAGGGAGGGGAACGTGCGGGGGGGGGGGGGGGGGGGAAGGAAAGTTCCCTACGAGGCCGCTCCAATTTTGGAGCGGCCTCGGAAGGAACGGAGGCAGGCTGCGCAGCTTGGCACGTGCAGGCTGCCGATTTTGGGTAGCCTTGCGAGCGCCGACCCAGATATTAATGGATACGCGCGGCTACGTGCGTATCTATTGAAATCCCGCGTACTCTTGTTCGCGCCTGGTGCGCAAACAAAAGTATGCATGTGCGCAAATTTATAAAATCTACCCCTATGGGTCTAGAATAGTTTGGTTGAGTGACCGTGGTTTTTAGCAATAAATAAATATACAAGAATTGTGTTATTATTGTAAGTAAGAATAATTATTGCAAGGCTTTAGTTTTTTATTTATA
Source organism: Rhinatrema bivittatum (assembly GCF_901001135.1). Taxonomy (NCBI): domain Eukaryota; kingdom Metazoa; phylum Chordata; class Amphibia; order Gymnophiona; family Rhinatrematidae; genus Rhinatrema; species Rhinatrema bivittatum. The sequence continues at coordinate 69,089,101 of NC_042626.1, read as the reverse complement.
TTCAAACTATGTTTCCAATTTTGTAAGCGGCATTTATGTTTGATTTTTCTTTATAAGAATTTTTTTTGGCAAAGCATTTGTTTCTTGAGTTTGTTTGAGTGACGGTGATATTTTTCAACAAATAACCATACACACAAGAATAGTGTCATGGCTTTAAAGCGATATAAAGAAAAACATTTTTTTTAAAATATTTCTCACAGTACTGAAGAGCGTTGTTTTCAAATAACACTGCGGCACAGATTAATACAATCTGCCAGAGGTACATTTTATATGATATTGGGTATTTACAAACACAGAGGGGTACATTTTAAAAAACAGCGCGTGCGAACAAAAGTACGCCGGATTTTAAAAGATATGCACGTATCTTTTAAAATCCGGGGTCAGCGCGCAGAAGGCTGCGCAAAATCAGCAGCCTGCGCACGCTGAGCCACGCAGCCTGCCTCCGTTCCCTCCGAGGCCTTGGAGGGAACTTTTTTTTTGTCCCCCCCCCATCTTTCCCTCCCTTCCCCTATCTAACCCACCCCCCAGTCCTACCTAAATCCCCCCCCACCTTGTTCGATGGAGTTGCACCTGCCAGCTGGCCAGGCCCCAACACAGGCCACTGTGTCGGGGCACTCGGCCACACCCCTGGCCACGCCCCCGGACCGCAGACACGCCCCCAGACCGCCCATTTTAGCAAGCCCCGGGACTTACGTGCGTCCCGGGGCTTTGTGCGCACCGGCGGCCTATGCAAAATAGGCGCGCCGGCGCGAAGGGCTTTTAAAATCTACCCCAGAGTGTTTTTGCAATGACGATTTTATTAATTTTAAACCCCTGTTTTATTAACATGTTTCAGACCATTTGATGCACAAATATACTTTTTCACCCGGATACTCAGAAATCCAAAAATGATAAAGCTGAGGTAAAGGCATAGGCAATACATTTTTAATGAAGAACATTTAATATTTTCCCACATTTACACTTTCCATATCATAATCCTTTTAATATGTTACACCACATATATGTATGTTACCATTTTATATGTCAGTTTTTAAAATATGTCTTTTATGATTTATATTTTTTATGATTAATATTTGTTTATTAGTGTGACTTATTTGTTTGTATGTTGTAGCCCCTGAAGCAACCCCATTGTAAGAGGGTGAAACTCGGCCTGAGTCGGGCTTGGCTAAAGATATTTGTCTCTGTCCAATAAAGAATCCAGATCAGACATTTGGCTTCTTATTCTGTTTAGTAACAGAGGTGGACAAAAGTGGAACGCAAGGCTGTGAGACTGTAGCCAGGCAGCAGGTAAAAACAGGACGGACTCCAAGATGCGAGTTTGAAGGGTATCCCAGTGAATAATCGGGGAGTGTTTTTGGAACCAAGGCAAGCCCAAGACGATCGTATGAATGGATCTCTCTAGTACAAGGAATGAGATTCTCTCAGTGTGCAGGAGGCCAGTGTGGAGAGTTAAGGGCTGAGTGTTGGTGGTAATACTCCCCGGGAGGAGTGTTCCTTGGATATACGAGGCTTAGAGCGGCGGGAGAAGGGGCTGCATGGCTAGCTGTAATTGCTGGACAAGGTCCTTAAGGATAAAGTTCCCTCCAGCTCCGGAGTCAATCAGAGCCAATGTATCGAAGGAACTGCCAGGATATTCTAGGGTCACCGGTACAGTGCATTGAGGAATGATGTTGGCATTTCCTAGGATCAGCTCCCCTATGAGACCTAGGACCTGGCGTTTCCCGGGCATTTGTCACATTGAGCCAAGAAATGCCCCTTGTTGCCACAATATAAGCAGAGGCCAAGCGAGCGTCGGTGTCTTCTTTCCTCTGGGGAGAGAGGGCCTCGCCCTAACTGCATGGGCTCTACCCCTTGGCTGCCTGAAGGCTTAGGGGAGGAAGCCATCGGCTGAGAACCTGCAGACGGTGAAGTCAAGGGTCTTCGTGCAGATCTCCCTTAGTGGGAGCGTTGGAGTTGGCGGTCGATCATTCCCGCCAGGTCGATCATTCCATTTAAATCATCAGGAAGATTTCTTGCTGCCAACTCATCTCTAAGGCGTGAAGACAGACCTTCCAAGAAAATCCTGTGGAGACTGTCCTACCTCCAGTCCAGCTTAGTTGCCAATGTACGGAATTTCACCGCATACTCGGCTAGTGAGCGGACGCCCTGGCGTAGCCGCAATAACTCGGAAACCGCTGTAGACTTGCAAGCGGGCTCATCAAAGATCTGTTTAAAAGCAGACACGAATTGTTCCAAGTCTCCCAGGATGGGGTCCTTACGTTCCCATAATGGCGAGGCCCAGGCCAGGGCCTTGCCTTCCAGCAGGGAAATAATGTAGCGGTCTTTACCAGATCCGACGGAAACTGTGCTGGCAGGAGAGTAAAGCGTACAAAACATTAGTTGAGGAAGCCACGACATTGTTTGGCTTCTCCTGAGTATGTGGACGGGGCTGGCAGCTGCGTAGCCGTCAAAGGTCCGAGGCTCGGAACCGAAACAGAAGCAGGAGGCACAGAGTCCAGACGGCTTGCTAGTCTCTCCACTGTCGCTGTCAGCACATCTAAACATATTGCTTGCTGTTGTAGCCACTGAGCGATGCCTGGAATGTCCTGGAGGCTGGCAAGGTCCGCCGGGTCATGGCCTTGCAAACTGTTGGATTCGTGGACCCTTGAGCCGGCTAGAACTGATAATAGCGCACCGTGGGAAGGCCCACTGTGGAGACTGTAGCCGGAGGGCGGTCCAAGCCAGGAGACCAGCTGAATCTTCACCACTGGAAGTCCGAAATCCCCCAGGAGGAGCCCTTGAGGATCCGGACCCGCTTGGACTTACGTACGGTCTCCTGAGGGCGAGTATCCGAAGAGAAGTCCAGGAGTACGGAGAAGAGAAGCTAGAACCAGGAGGCCAACCGGAACTTCACCACTGGAAGCCCGAGGTCCCCCCAGGAAGAGCCCGTGAGGACCCGAGCTGCTTGGACTTAGGTGAGGCCTCCTGGATGGAGCGGTCCGGGCAAGAAGAGCAGAAGGAAGGAACAAACCAGGATTCAGGGCAGGCGGCTCGGGTCCTCTGCCTCGAGCCAAGGTCGAGGCAGACAGCGAGCAGGATACCAGGAGACAGGCCAAGATCAGAAGCCAGAGGAAGAGCCGAAGTCAGAAGCCAATGGACGAGCCGAAGTCAGGAACCAGTGGAGGCATGACAGGAACAGCAACTAGCACACTCCAAGGAGTCAACCTCGTTGCAAGGCAAGGAGTGGAGCTAGTTGCAGGGTTTTAAACCCTGAGAGCATCTGACGTCATCCCCGGGGAGGTGCCAGGTTTCCCGTGCTGGCCCCTTGAAATGTTGAGCCCCTGCGCGCATGTGCGCCTAAGGGGCGGGGCCAGCCACCGCGCATCGGCTGCGTCTCCCTCAAGGAGGAAGCGCCGCGGGCAGGAGCCAGACAGGCCCACCGAGGCCACAGTGATGCTGCAGTGTCCCGGACCGTCCCCAAGATAGGAGGAGGGACCGGGTATGGCCCGGGACCGCAACAGATACTGATATTAGAGGCAGAGAGTAGGAGTGGGTTGCTGGACCAAAACAATAATATAAGTGCTGACTAGGGAGCAGAATCAGGCAGAGCAGTGGGGCTGACTGGGTTTCCCCAGGCCCCACCAGGTAAAGAACACTAGAAGCTAATGGAGGCTTGAGCAATGGGGCTGGAGGTGAGGTTCCCCAGATCCAGCCAAGCACAGAAAACAAGCAGCCGCTCGGGGCTGGAGTAATGAGCTCGATGGCGTTCTCAGGTCCTTGCCAGCTGAAGAGGATGAGGCAGCCAGAGTAGCAGAGCTGACAGAGTTTCCCAGGCCTCGCCAGATGAAGCTGCCAGGGGTCAGGGCAGTAGGACTGACAAGGTTCCCCCGGGCCCTGTGAGTCAAAAGAGGAGGAGCTGCCAGCAGCAGGGTTCCCTAGGCATTTCAGCAGAAGACGAGGTGGAGTGGCCAGGGCCAGCGCAGTCAGCTTGCAGGGTTCCCCAGGCTCTTGTCAGAACATTAAGAAACCCCCCAGGAGAAGAAAAGGGGGAGCCAAGTCTTATCTCACACACCAATCCTCACCCCCTCCAGAGCAAATGCAGGACACAGCCATGTAACACACAGGCAGGGCAAGATTTCAAACTATGGCGCACATAGGAAGAGGACTCGGAGCTGGTGGTAGATGTAATAGGGCCCAGTGGTGGGCACTGCCTCAGTGACATTAATCAGCTTTATCAAGGGGGCCCCTTGTGCTGGGGACCCAGTCTATTTCTCTGCTTGCTCCCTCCTAAAACTGGCCTTGAGAGGACTGGGGGAGTAAGGGGGTGCCCCAGCGATCAGAACACAGCAGGGAGTGGTCCTAGTTTTTGGCACATTCTCAATTTTGCACCCTTAGGTATATGCCAGTGTAGCTTCTGCCTAAATCCAGCCTTGCACACATCCAGGTTATGGAGTCCTGAAACACACTCTTAAGAAATTCTAGATGTGTTTCTTACTATTAAATCCAATAGTTCTAATTCACACCCCCCCCCCCCCAAAAACGTGAGCACGATGTGATTATCATAGACACAGAGCTTAGGATAGAGAGGAACAAGCACAAGAAAAGGTCATTAAGGGGTTAGCTCGGCTGGCCTATGACATGTTTTTCTCTTTCTTTCCAAGCTGACAAAAGGAAGGAGCCACCTCACCCAGTCTGAGTCACAAGACAGGCCAAGCAGGGCTGAAAGCACAATGTTAGAGCACTCCCATGGAAGCTGGTCTTTCTGTACAGAAAGTCTCTGGGAAAATGTCCATGCTTAGATTGTAGTAGGCACAAACAAGATCCTTCTGGTATCACTTCTACTACTAACAACCAGGCCGATACAGGAAAATGCGCGGGAGAGCCGGCGAGCGCCCGCTCAGGCCACTCTCCTGGGCGCGCGATTCAGGAGGGTGGCCTATGTAAATTAGGGCCCGCGGTAAAAAGAGGCGCTAAGGACACTAGTGCGTCCCTAGTGCCTCTTTTTTGGCAGGAGTGGCGGCTGTCAGCGAGTTTGACAGCCAACACTCAATTTTGCCGGTGTCTGTTCTCGAGCCCGCTGACAGCCATGGGGTTGGAAAATGGATGCCGGCGTAATTGAACGTCCGTCTTCCGACCTGCGGGCCGATTTAAAATTTTTTTTTTCAAATTTTTTTTATTTTTGGGGCCTCCGACTTAATATCGCCATGATATTAAGTCGGAGGGTGTACAGAAAAGCAGTTTTTTCTGCTTTTCTGTGCACTTCTCCGGCGCTGGCAGAAAGTAAAGCCAGCCAGCCTTTGGCAGGCTTTACTTTCTGTATCGCACGGGAATGACTACTAGGCCCATCAACATGCATTTGCATGTTGCGGGCGCTATTAGTTTCGGGAGGGGGGGGGGAGGTTTGGCCGCACATTTTCGACGCTCTATTACCCCTTACTGAATAAGGGGTAAAGCTAATACGTCGAAAACGCGCGTCCAAACGCAGGTTAACAGCGCACTGTACTGTATCGGCCCGAATCATTGTTACAACTTGCAAAAGTGGGAGCAGAGAGGAGGCTGGAAATTAAAGACTGGTTAGCTTTAACTCAGTTGAGGGGAAAATTAATGGAGACTCTGCTGAAGGAAAGCAGAGTGATCTATCTATAATCCGGTGGGTTACAGGATCCAAGGCAACATGGTTTTTACCAAAGGAAGATCCTGTCAAATGAACTTGAATGATTTTTTTTGACTGGGTGACTAGAGAATTAGATCAAGGAACAGCACTTGATTTGGTTTACTTGGATTTCGGCAAACCTTTTGATTACGGTCCAGCACAGGAGGTTTGTGAATAAAATGAGATGCCTGGGGAGGGGTCCCAAGGTTGTGCAATGAATTTCACGTTGGTTGACTGATTGATTTCCTCAAGGACTAGTTCTGTTCAATATCTTTCTGAGCGATATTGCAGAGGGATTAGAAGGTAAAGTTTCTCTATTTGCGGATGATACTAAGATCTGCAACAGAGTGGACACACCTGAAGGATTAGAGAGAATGAGAAGCAATCTAAGAGAACTTGAAGAGTGGTTGAAGATTTAGCTTCTGGGATTCAATGCCAAGAAGTGCAGAGTCATGTGCTTGGGGTGTGGTAACCCTAAGGAGCTGTATGTGTCGAGGTGTGAGAGACTGATGTGCACGCACCCGGGAGAGAGATCTCGGGGTGATAGTGTCTGAGGATCTGAAGGCTAAGAAGCAATGTGAGAAGGCAGTGGCTAAGGCCAGAGAGATGCAGGGCTGCCTAGGGTGATGCATAACCAGCAGGAAACAGGAGGCGATGATGCCCCTGTACAGGTCTGTGGTGCGGCCTCACCTGGAGTATTGTGGTCAGTGCTGGAGACCTCATCTCAAAAAGGATAGAGAGAGGATGGAAGTGGTCCAGAGAGAGGCAATCACAACGGTGTGGGGTCTGCACCAAAAGACTTGTGAGATAAGATTGCAGAACTTAAATATGTGAACTCTGGAGGAGAAGAAAGTCAGTCAGGGGAGATAAGATACAGACTTCTAAATACTTTAAAGGTATAAATGATGCACAAGAATGAAACCTTTTCCAGTGGAAAGGAAGCTGTAGGACTAGGGGTCATGATATGAAACTCCAAGGTGGGGTTAGGCTCCAGAACAAGGTCAGGAAATAATTCTTCACAGAGAGGGAGGTGGATGCCTGGAATGCCCTCCCGGAGGAGGTGGTGAAGACAAGAATGGTGATGAATTCACAAGAATGTGGGATAAACACTGAGGATCCCTAGTAGGTAGAGGATATAGATGAAGAAAAGGGGTAACCTGTGTTGACTTTAGGTGTAACATTTCTGCACGGGAGCATCTGCACATAGCAGCAGTTACTACCCTTTACAATCTGCTGGGCAGACTATTTCTGCCATCATTTACTATACAGATATGTGTATTTGTCTCTTATGTCCCTGCTCCCTGGAGCTTAGTCTAGTCAGGATTCCCAGAGAAAAGAAATGAGCCTGTGTATATTATGTATACCAATTTACATGAGCTTTATCATACCATATAGTTCATATTATGTATGTGTGGGAATATTTAAATAAATATATGACATATACACCTCATGTATTTTTTTAAATTATTTTTTTCTGTGCACTGCAGGTTGTTGGAGCAGAGCGCCACCCAGTGGTGGACACGTGGTAGAGGACGGAGTTGGTGGAAATGTCCTGCAGTGGGTGCGCAGGGCCCTTTGTAAGAGCAGGTAAGTTACTGGAAGAGCCTTGGCTTGCCAACATTTCCACTGACCAGGACTGGACATTTGAGGAGATGGGTCCCTTATTGCCATAAATTTTAGATCCTGCCAGTGAACTGCATAAACACTGTATCTGTGTATGCATTAAAGGGTAATAATGAAGTGACAGGCTGCACACTGGCAACAATTTCTCTTTCAGCCTCTCAGGGCAATGAAGGGGGGCTCCCTGCCACTCAGCTGTGGGTTGCTCACACTTTTTCCTGTGTGTGTCTCTCTCTCCATACACATTCAATCTGTCAGACACAAACACACGCACTCATACATGTTCCCTCTCTCTTTCACACAAGATCAGAGGGTCAGAAGTATGCTGGGCAGGGAGGGGAGGAAGGAGAGAACCAGGGCTCTCAGAAAGGGCAGGCAGCTGCTCAGAGTGCCCTGTTCAAGGGGGACTAGCACATCTCATCAGGGTGCTGCCTGCCACCTTTGTAGTGGAAAAAGCATTCCTTAGCCCCTATGTTTATTTATTTATTTTTCTATACCGATGTTCATCGGACATATCACACTGGTTTACAGAGTAACAGAGGAGCCTATTGATGTCGACTTCTTGTTTTACATTGTAACATTTTAGGTTAAGCTTTGTAATATTTACATTGAACATTTTTACATTGAACTTTGTGGCATTATGTATTGGACTTAAAAAACCCCCCAAAAAACTTGCATTGAATTATATATTATATGTGGTTGTTGGCTCAGCTGGCCAGTCATGTCATCCAAGGAGGCACTGCCTTCCCCTCTGCCCCCCCTTATTACCTACATTACCTGGGTATTGGGCAGCCCAGTAATAGGCTTAAGGGGACCGGTGAGGGGTGTGAGAGTAGTTAAGGGCAGGGGATGCTGGAAGGGGGTCACTGGAGTACACTATATGTTTTGGTTTAACATCAGGTAAATTCCAAGTTGCTAAGGGACAAGGGCTGGGTCCAGAGTGAGACCTGAGGGAGGAAGGTAGGGCCTACAGCGCAATTTCCCAGACAGCTGCAGCTGTCAGCTGGACTAAGCAAGAGACCCTGTTTCCCATTCCCATTCTTGTTTATCAACCCTCCCATGCTCCCCCTGTATTTATCTCCCTTCTCCTCACCCTGTACCTCAACCTGCTCTTCGGTACCTGTCCGGGCTGGCTCACTGCAGGGGAGCGGGGGCCAGGGCCGAAAAGATCTTTTGCTACATTCACGTGTGCAGGGGCTGGGGACTATTCCCCGCCTCCTCACCGCATGCTATCCAATCACAGCACAGCGGAGGTGGGGACCCCGCCCCCCCACCGCATGCTATCCAATCACAGCACAGCGGAGGTGGGACCCTCCCCCGGGAATCATTGCTGCCGAGATCTGCAGAGCATAGGAAAGGAGGCGGGGCAGGGACAGAGCGCTGCTCCCTGGCTTCCGTCCCGCTTTTCTCGCCGTTATCAGGAGAGTCTCCTGCAGAACCGGGAGTTTAGCGTCTGCTCGGTTCTTCTGGACCCCGCACAGACCTGCCTGAAAACCTAGCTGTCGACTAGAAAAGCGGGCAGTTCTGCTGTCTGCTCCACTTATGCCTTGCGCACTCTGCAAAGTGGCTGAGACTAAGACCTAGTCCGATTAAAAAAGGTGGTGTTGGTAATTTGTGCCAGTGGGCGATCAGAACCAAATGTCGAATATTGTTGAGATGTAAGTGAACAATGTCTGCCCCCCCCCCCCCCCCAAACCAAGCAGTGCAATGGCAAACAATGATTTCCCTGCGCGGGGAGATGATTTTTGTCTTTGCACTGGCAGCTGTGCATCGTTTAATTCTGGACTGTGCTGCCGGAAATCGGCTGCGTGAAGGGCCCCGTGAGGGACGCTGGGCATGTGCCCGTCGTCACCAGCACCCGAGGGGTTAAAGGGGCGGTGGCAGCGCGACGTCCCACCCCCTCCCCGTCACCAAGGCAACAGCTAGCCCGGCCCGTGCCTCCGGCCTCAGGAGCGGCAGGTCCGAGCCCCGCCCGAACCGGAGGTAAGGAGAGAAGCAGGAACCTGAGAGAGTGATCCGAACCGGAGCCGGGAGGGAGGATCAAAAACGGCCGGTGCCCCCCAGATTCCCGGATCAGGGGAGGTACTACTGTCAGAAAGAAGTAAAAGGTCCTTCGGAACCGGAACCGGAGGTATGAAGAGGGGAAATAACTACTTGCTGCGCAAAGTTTGCAGGAGTGTTATGAATCTGATCAAGGGGAGTGGGGTATATAACCTGCAGGGGGAAGTGTTATAAATCCGATTCAGGGGAGTGGGATATATAACCTGCAGGGGGAAGTGTTATAAATCCGATTCAGGGGAGTGGGATATATAACCTGCAGGGGAAGTGTTATAAATCCGATCAAGGGGAGTGGGATATATAACCTGCAGGGGGAAGCGTTATGAATCTGATCAAGGGGAGTGGGATATATAACCTGCAGGGGGAAGCGTTATAAATCCGATCCTGGGGAGTGGGATATATAACCTGCAGGGGGAAGCGTTATAAATCCGATCAAGGGGAGTGGGATATATAACCTGCAGGGGGAAGTGTTATGAATCTGATCAAGGGGAGTGGGATATATAACCTGCAGGGGGAAGTGTTATGAATCTGATCAAGGGGAGTGGGATATATAACCTGCAGGGGGAAGTGTTATAAATCCGATTCAGGGGAGTGGGATATATAACCTGCAGGGGGAAGTGTTATAAATCCGATCCTGGGGAGTGGGATATATAACCTGCAGGGGGAAGTGTTATAAATCCGATCAAGGGGAGTGGGATATATAACCTGCAGGGGGAAGCGTTATGAATCTGATCAAGGGGAGTGGGATATATAACCTGCAGGGGGAAGTGTTATAAATTCGATCCTGGGGAGTGGGATATATAACCTGCAGGGGGAAGTGTTATAAATCCGATCAAGGGGAGTGGGATATATAACCTGCAGGGGGAAGTGTTATAAATCCGATCCTGGGGAGTGGGATATATAACCTGCAGGGGGAAGTGTTATAAATCCAATCAAGGGGAGTGGGATATATAACCTGCAGGGGGAAGTGTTATAAATCCGATCAAGGGGAGTGGGATATATAACCTGCAGGGGGAAGTGTTATAAATCCGATCAAGGGGAGTGGGATATATAACCTGCCGGGGGAAGTGTTATAAATCCGATTCAGGGGAGTGGGATATATAATGTGTAGGGGGAAGTGTTATAAATCCGATCAAGGGGAGTGGGATATATAATGCATAGGGGGAAGTGTTATGAATCTGATCAAGGGGAGTGGGATATATAACCTGCAGGGGGAAGTGTTATAAATCCGATCAAGGGGAGTGGGATATATAATGTGTAGGGGGAAGTGTTATGAATCTGATCAAGGGGAGTGGGATATATAACCTGCAGGGGGAAGTGTTATAAATCCGATTCAGGGGAGTGGGATATATAACCTGCAGGGGGAAGTGTTATGAATCTGATCAAGGGGAGTGGGATATATAACCTGCAGGGGGAAGTGTTATGAATCTGATCAAGGGGAGTGGGATATATAACCTGCAGGGGGGAAGTGTTATAAATCCGATTCAGGGGAGTGGGATATATAACCTGCAGGGGGAAGTGTTATAAATCCGATCAAGGGGAGTGGGATATATAACGTGTAGGGGGAAGTGTTATGAATCTGATCAAGGGGAGTGGGATATATAACCTGCAGGGGGAAGTGTTATAAATCCGATCAAGGGGAGTGGGATATATAATGTGTAGGGGGAAGTGTTATGAATCTGATCAAGGGGAGTGGGATATATAACCTGCAGGGGAAAGTGTTATAAATCCGATCAAGGGGAGTGGGATATATAACCTGCAGGGGGAAGTGTTATGAATCCGATCAAGGGGAGTGATATATATAACCTGCAGGGGGAAGTGTTATAAATCCGATCCTGGGGAGTGGGATATATAACCTGCAGGGGGAAGTGTTATAAATCCGATCAAGGGGAGTGGGATATATAACTTGCAGGGGGGAAGTGTCATAAATCCGATCAAGGGGAGTGGGATATATAACCTGCAGGGGGGAAGCGTTATAAATCCGATCAAGGGGAGTGGGATATATAACCTGCAGGGGGGAAGCGTTATAAATCCGATCAAGGGGAGTGGGATATATCACGTGCAGGGGGAAGTGTTATAAATCCGATCAAGGGGAGTGGGATATATAACCTGCAGGGGGAAGTGTTATAAATCCGATCAAGGGGAGTGGGATATATAACCTGCAGGGGGAAGTGTTATAAATCCGATTCAGAGGAGTGGGATATATAATGTGTAGGGGGAAGTGTTATAAATCCGATCAAGGGGCGTGGGATATATAACCTGCAGGGGGAAGTGTTATAAATCCGATCAAGGGGAGTGGGGTATATAACGTGCAGGGGAAGTGTTATAAATCCGATTCAGAGGAGTGGGATATATAATGTGTCGGGGGAAGTGTTATAAATCCGATTCAGAGGAGTGGGATATATAACGTGTAGGGGGAAGCGTTATAAATCCGATCCTAGGGAGTGGGGTTTATAACGTGCAGGTGGAAGCGTTATAAATCTGATCCTGGGGAGTGGGGTATATAACGTGCAGGGGGAAGCGTTATAAATCCGGTCCTGGGGAGTGGGGTATATAACGTGCAGGGGGAAGCGTTATAAATCCGATCCTGGGGAGTGGGGTATATAACGGGCAGGGGGAAGCGTTATAAATCCGATCCTGGGGAGTGGGGTATATAACGTGCAGGGGGAAGCGTTATAAATATGATCCTGGGGAGTGGGATTATATGGTGTGTAGGGAGGTAGTATCTATAAACCTAATTCAGGGGAGTGAGATGTATGGGGGAGAGATGGAGGAAGGGGTGGAGTATTATAAATCTGATCCTGGTGGATGATATATTTGGTATATGTTGGGGAGGAAAGGGAATGTTTTAAATCTGATGTTGGTTCGGGGGGGGGGGGGGGGGGGGGGTAGTAGTAGTAGTCCCAGAGCTCCTTGAGGTGACTGTGTCTCCAGCTGTCTCTGTTCTGCTCGTTACTCCCTTCTCTATTTGCCCCTCTAATCCCTGGGTTCTGGTACTCTTTAATGGACGAATACACCGCTTTGGACAGTTTTTAGATAGGTGGTAATAAATATAAGCAACAACTCAAGAATAATTCAAACATTTTATAACATAATTTGCTAATTCAAGTTGACCAGTTACAAATCCCTTTGGACCTCTAGCTATACCTACAAATAACCCCCCTTCATGTTTGTCTCTACATAACTGTTAACTGTGATGCAGTTGTGATTGTAAGCCACCTTGAGATGAGCTTTGAAAAAGTAGTATATCAAATGTTTATAAATAAGAGCATTCCTTGGGACACGTTAGAAATGATGTTACTGTACAAGTGGGGTTAGGTTGGGATGGACCTCTGGCACTTTTTGTCTATGGGGAGAAGGCTTAGCATATTGTCACCATGTGGATCAATACAGCAGGGAATGTTCCTCATCTAGCTCCCACTTCGCATAATTTTATTTTCCTGTAGAATTGTTTGTTGGTAGAGAATATCTTGCCACTTAAACCAGAGGTGGTTGTAACCAGTGTCTTCTTGGAATCCAGGAAATGCCCCGGATTTGATGCTTCAGCTTCTAAATAAAGCTTAAAAACAATCAGAACTGAAAGAAATAAATGAGTTCAAGCTTTTAAAATTCTGTGTTTGGTTTTCAAATGGAGAAGGTTCCCCTGAGAGAGAGCAGGCACAATCAGATATTCACTGTCTTGTCACCTTGGGGACTTTGACGCTGCCCACATGGGCAATTATATCATCAGAAGGTCTTTTTGCCAGGGGCCACCAAAGCATTATTTAAAATAATCAAATCACGTTCGCTTTCAAGCCTCCTCATTTTTGTAAAATAGGATTTGCAAACTTGTAAGAGCAGACCCCACGCTAGTCACATGAGGAACCTGAATGCACTCTGCTTTGAGGTGCCAAAAGGTGGAATATCAAAAATAAGTGTCTTTTCTATGTGCAGATGCACACTTACCCGCCGATGTGGTAAGATGCATGCTCATGAGCGCCCATTTTCCTAATGTATGCACATGCACATCCCTCTGCGCCCGATACAGTATTTAAAGGAGAGTGTAAAAATGTGTGCGCTGAGGGAGAATTGTGCATTTTTCACGCTCAAGGGGGTTTATTGCAAGGGCACTCAATACAAGCATCCATTTTGATACTGCTTCTTTTGGTTAAACTGCTGATTATAATGTTGAAGTTTTATTATCTCAGGTGCCCATTGCTACCGGCATCTGAATTGTGCAGTCATAAGAAAAGTGCGTTTCTTTTTGATCAAATCAATGTACATATCGTTTCCTCCACCGTAAGCAGTAAATTCAAGAGCCAGGATGATACTAAGGAGGAGGACACATTTATCGCAACACAGAGGACCATATCTATGTTTGTTTCTCCTGAGCTCTTGAGTGAGTTAACTTAACACCACCTCCAGAGCTGGAATTAAATTCCTCACGTTATAAAATGTCTTTGGGTGTGCTTGCTTGTATTGGGCAGAAATAGCTAATATCTTCATCTACGTGGAATTTAAATGCGACGGGTGCTGTCTGGTATGATTTCGTTAGGGTGCGCGATGCGCCAATCTTCTTGCTGTATCGGATGCTACTATTGCGTGCTCAAAATGCAAGCCTGTTAGCAGTATATGTGTCAGGAGGCCCGCTTGTATGTAATAGATAACAAGCCAACAGGGCCTATTATTTTATAAAGGACATAGGAACTGTACACGCTGGTATGGTTTTAGTGTGCATATGTGTACACATACACATTTGACCACTTTTGTTTAAGTGTCATAGTGGGGTGGTCTGCCTGTGGTGGGAGGGGCTAGCTGCTGGTGTACATACAGATGAGGACATGTCAGCCAGGCTAAAGATTCCCAGTGAGCACGATTTCTCCTCATATTCTGATTGTGCTTGTTGGGTTTGTGGTTATCCAATTTTCAGCAGCTATACTGAGGGGTGAGGAGGTAGCTGAGAGCCTGACTCTGCTGTCCTTAACAGATACACCGCCTCACTTTCAGCCTGAAGGTGTAATTCTTCACAGAAGAGGCTGCTAGCTAGGGAGGGATTTTGCTGATTGTAACGCCCCTCTCCTCTCGTCTGAGGCGCTTCCAAGGAACATGCCTGAACTTCTGCAGTTTCTGAGCCCTTTTATAGGGTCTGATGGCTAGACTTCCTGTGACACGCACAAGTGACATCACATCCTGTCTAATATAAAGGGAAGCTCAGAGCCACCTTCCAGTGCCTCTGCAATGGATTTCCTGCTCGCTCTTCAGTGCTAATTGCTTCTTGCCCACTCCTGTCTGTCCTGCTGTGTTTCTGCCTCTGGCCTGATTTCTCATTGCCCTGACCTTAGCCTGGATCTTGACTCTGCTTCGCTCTCTGCCTGCTTCAACCTTAGCCTGGCCACCGACCTTTCCAAGACCTCATCCTGGCTTGGAAAGCCCTGCTGGCTGCCAGAACCTGTGGGCTTAACCTAAGGGGGAGCTGGCTGGTCAGGCAGAAGATCTGGTCTTGTGGTGTATCAGCTGCTGCCTGGTAAGTGAGCACAAGATATCGGCCCAAAGGTGTGTTTGAGTGTTTAATATACTGTGGTTCCATGGGATAATCACTAGTCCACAACGGTGTACAGGGATGACACTCACACAACATAGGATGAATTACAAAGGTATGTAGCAGTAAACGAAGCAAAGATCGGTGTATAAACAAAAGCACTTTATTGAAATTTGCCCAAGCCCCTTTATTGAAATTTGCCCGACTCTGGCTGAGTTTCGCTCTTTGTTCGAGAACTGCCTCAGGGGCAACTAAAAACAAATATTAAAATGTAAATGAGCACACATAAACAAATGATAAAATTAAAAAACAACATACATGAGTGTGCAAACATTAAAAGTAATGTAAATCATAACATGTATGTGTTTTGTCAACACAATGGAATACAAAACCAATATTGAAACAGAACACAGGACACAGTCAGTGTGCAGGTATTACAGAGAACAAACAATAATTGTGAGAACAAATTGGAATGTGCTGGAGAGGATTGACTTGGTGTTAGTATAAACCATAATGCAATTCTAGTGGTTATAATGTGATAAATTGTCAGGGAATCAGAGGATATTAATCAAAGGAAATTAAAAAAGAAGAAAACTAAAATAGGGAATGCTTACTAAATTGAAGCAGGACTAATCACACGCCTGCAGGGCTACGGCCACAATGTTTGTGAATCCACTATTGTATAGGATCATTTCACCTAATAATAATAATACAAAAATTAAAACCCAAAAAAAGAGATAAAAAATATATAAATGCCAAATAAAACACCAAATAAAAAAGATAAAATGAAAACTGAACAGCAAAGTGCCTTAAATAAAAATGTCTAAAAACAAGTGATAAAAAACAAACTGTGCAAAGTGTGGATAGTCATTATGAGTAGGGCCTTAGTTCAAATGTACCTATTTACCTGTTCTTTAAAACATGTGGTAATGACATGTATGACCAATTGTGAAGAACACTTCATTCAAATTATATCTTCAAAGCACTGAAGAGATATTGAGACTAAAAATAAATAATGAAAGAGTGAATTTAAAATTACATATACACAGGCTATATGGAGACTGGCAAGACGGTCCATGGATATGCTGAAATATTAAAAACCGTGTCTGGACAAAGATAATTATAACCAGCATACTGATCGAAAACATGTAGAAAGGAAAACACTGCCACATCAGAGCTAAGTCTCAGTACCACCACTGTAAAATCACTGGGATTACATGTCTCAATCCTATTGATGAAAAATATTAAAACAAATGCAAAATAATGAAGCATGCCTATCTTCCAACAGTTATCAAATATGTGAGTTCAAAAGAAAGGTGGTGGTATGAAACATTAAAATAAATACAAAATGAAACTAAAAACAACAAACTATAAAAAAAATTAAAGAATGAAAATATAAATAGATATCTAGTGTTTGAGTTCGTTACCCCACTATGTCTTACACACATTTTTTATCCATTTATTTATTTATATTTTCATTATTTATTTAATTTTTTATAGTTTGTTGTTTTTAGTTTCATTTTGTATTTATTTTTATTTTTCATATTTTTAATTTATATCATCAGTATCCATCTCAGTTTTTAGTTCTTTTGACAATTTTTTTAATATTTATTAGTTTTTACTCTGCATATTTTCTATTTTCTTTTTTCTTACATTAATAACTGAATATGCCATTAGCCACAACATACATGCATACACATTTTAAACTTTACACTATGACAATCGTCAGTTTTACCATCATGCCACATATACATTTAGTTTTTAAATTAGTTCTTTTTCCACTAACCACGATTGTATTTTATCAGTCACACAGACGGCAGCCACCGTCTTTAATTTTGGCACGAAAAACACCTCACATATCGCGAGAACTATATAAACCCCTTCTCAGCGTTTTTACTTTCGATTTGCGGCTAGACCGGCTACAGTACACACCGCAGGTATGCGACTTAATCATACCCAGGCTTAGGGCCTCATTTTCTAAAGTATTGTAGGCTTGCGATACTTTAGAAAATCGCACTAATGGGGGGGCGGGGGCTGAAGCGGGGGGGTGGTCCGGCAGCGATCGCACCGCCGCGGTGCGATCGCTGCCGGCATCGCGCCCAATAACTACATCATAGAAGGTGTAGTTATTGGGCGCGGAGTCGGCCCCGGTGACGCCCCTGACTCCTCCTCTTCCGGGGCCGACTCCGCCCCGATTTCAGTAGCGCAAGCCTGCGATAGCTTTGGAAAATGAGGCCCTTAATCACACCCAGAAACTTTCACACCCAAATTAAAAAAAAAACTAAAAACATGGCTGTTTCAACAGGCCTTCACCTAAACAGATTCTACTTACAACCCCCATTAATCTACTCTTGTGTCTCATTTACACACTTCCCCCTTTTATATCCCTAGACTAAACGTAGCACAATATTCCTTCCCCCTCTTGTACATACTTCTACCTTCCGACCCCTCTTCTCCCTCTCCTCCATGCTCACAATCCCTGATTTAAACATCCTTCCTCCCCTTTTTCCCCTTGCCCCCCTTCTTTGCCCGCATTTGGGCTTTTATTTAATATATGCTGTTTACTGTTGTGATTCAGTGTTAAGTTATATTCTAGCATATGTTATTCTATCATTTTATTCTATACTCTCCTACCTCTACATTTTTCGATACAAAATATTTAATATTATATTTCTAGTATATTATATACCTTCAATACTTTAATATTAATCTATATCATTTATTCACGCGATGTTCCTTAGGCATTAACTTGTTACTTTTATGCGTTCCATGTAAAGGTTGTACCTATTTCCTGTGGCCTTCCTCCTGTTCTTTGTAAACCGGTACGATGTGCAAACGGCTATCGGTATGTAAAAATGTTAAAATAAATAAATAAATATAACAGCAGACGGTAAGCAGAGCCTAGTGCTCTTATTTTAGCCAATTTATAAAATATAGTTGTACGCTTTGATTAATTAAAACTTACTGGGCACGGCATGTATTTCCAGGTAAATAGCATTTCACTCCTGATGTGGTTATGACTCGGCGGTGTCAGTTTGTTTTTTTCAATAATAATACAGTCGCGGATTTCCTTCCTTTTTCAATAGACAAATCGGCAGTGGCTTTTATTTTTAAGTTTTGCACTTAGGGCCTCATTTTCCATCCGGATCGCACGCGAAAAGTCCCTTATCGCGTGCGATAACAAAATGGGGGCGGAGTTGGCCCCGGAAGAGGAGGAGTCAGGGTGTCACCGGGGCCGACTCCGCGAAGACGCCACGGACGACGAAAAGGTAAGGCCCTTTTCGCGTCCGAGTTCGCGCCCAATAGCTACACCTTCTACGTAGCCTGCGATACTTTAGAAAATTAGGTCCTTAGTCAGCCATGCATTATGTATTTTTGACCCGTTCATCTTATTTTAATGTCTTACACTGCCACTATTCTTTTAGACTTAGACAATTGATAATTGTTGGATGACAGGCATGCTCCTTTCTTTTGCTTTTGTCTTAATATTTTATTATTTTATTTTTTTATTCTATACTTACTGGGCACGGCATTCAAAGGGTAAATTGGCAGTGGTTTTTATTTTTAAGCTTTACACTCAGTCATTTATTTATTTATTTATTTGTTTGCTTGTATATACCGACATTCGTTGGGGTACATCACATCGGTTCACATTATAACAGAATAATAGCATGACGGAAGTCGTACCGTTTTTACATTGTAACATTAAAAACATGTGTAAGAACAGTTTAACAATGAAACATAGGTTAACAGTTTAACAGTGAAACAAAGTGGAACGTAGGGGGACAGTATTTGTACATAGTAACAATTGAGGAGAACTTTATACGTGGTGGGTATTTTTTTTTTTTTTTTTTTTTATGTCTTGCTTATTATATACGGTGAGGTTTTCTTGAGGGGTAAGGGAGGACAGAGGAGAGGGTGGGAGGGGAGGAGGAGTTAGGTCGCTAGTTGGTAGGCTTTCTGGAACAGCCATGTTTTCAGATGTTTTTTGAATGTTTGGAGAGAGGGTTCCAGTCTGAGGTGGGAGGGTAGCTGGTTCCAGAGGGTAGGACCGGCTACAGAGAAGGAGCGTTGTCTAGTGGAAGACAGGTGGGCAAGTTTTGTGTGTGGAATGACCAGGAGGCCTGTGTTTTGGGAGCATAGGCATTTCTGGCTTTGATGAAGTTGGGGAGGGTTTTTGGACCATTTGGTTTTATGGTTGTTGATGGTTTTGTGTAATACAGTGAGGGTTTTGTATTGAGATCTGTGTGAGATGGGGAGCCAGTGTAAGGCTTTTAGAGTGGGGGTGATGTGGGAGGATCGGTTGGAGTTTGTGAGGGATCTGGCTGCGACGTTTTGGAGTAGCTGAAGTGGTTTAATGGTAGAGGTGGATAGACCGAGGAGGAGGGAGTTGCAGTAGTCAAGCTTCGATAGTATGAGGGATTGGAGAACTGTGCGGTAGTCGTGGTGGAAAAGAAGTGGTTTGAGCTTCTTGAGGATTTTTAGTTTGTAGAAACCTTCTTTGATTGTGTGGTTGATGTGAATTTTATTGTGAATTTTTTTATTGTGAATTTTTGACCCGTGCAATTTTTTTTAATCATTTTAATGTTTCATACCACCACCTTTCTTTTGAACTCACATATTTGATAACTGTTGGAAGATAGGCATGCTTCATTATTTTGCTTTTGTTTTAATATTTTTCATCAATAGGATTGAGACATGTAATCCCAGTGATTTTACAGTGGTGGTACTGAGACTTAGCTCTGATGTGGCAGTATTTTCCTTTCTATATGTTTTCAATCAGTATGCTGGTTATAATTATCTTTGTCCAGACACGGTTTTTAATATTTCAGCATATCCATGGACCGTCTTGCCAGTCTCCATATAGCCTGTGTATATGTAATTTTAAATTCACTCTTTCATTATTTATTTTTAGTCTCAATATCTCTTCAGTGCTTTGAAGATATAATTTGAATGAAGTGTTCTTCACAATTGGTCATACATGTCATTACCACATGTTTTAAAGAACAGGTAAATAGGTACATTTGAACTAAGGCCCTACTCATAATGACAATCCACACTTTGCACAGTTTGTTTTTTATCACTTGTTTTTAGACATTTTTATTTAAGGCACTTTGGCTGTTCATTTTTCATTTAATCTTTTTTATTTGGTGTTTTATTTGGCATTTATATATTTTTTATCTCTTTTTTTGGGTTTTAATTTTTGTATTATTATTATTAGGTGAAATGATCCTATACAATAGTGGATTCACAAACATTGTGGCCGTAGCCCTGCAGGCGTGTGATTAGTCCTGCTTCAATTTAGTAAGCATTCCCTATTTTAGTTTTCTTCTTTTTTAATTTCCTTTGATTAATATCCTCTGATTCCCTGACAATTTATCACATTATAACCACTAGAATTGCATTATGGTTTATACTAACACCAAGTCAATCCTCTCCAGCACATTCCAATTTGTTCTCACAATTATTGTTTGCTCTCTGTAATACCTGCACACTGACTGTGTCCTGTGTTCTGTTTCAATATTGGTTTTGTATTCCATTGTGTTGACAAAACACATACATGTTATGATTTACATCACTTTTAATGTTTGCACACTCATGTATGTTGTTTTTTAATTTTATCATTTGTTTATGTGTGCTCATTTACATTTTAATATTTGTTTTTAGTTGCCCCTGAGGCAGCTCTCGAACAAAGAGCGAAACTCGGCCAGAGTCGGGCAAATTTCAATAAAGGGCTTTTTCCTAGCGTGTAGCAGATGGACTCAGGACCAATGGGAATAGTGTACTCCTGATAGCAGTTGGAGACGGATCAGATTTCAATCTGACATCAGCCCTTAGTACATATACCCCTGCAAGAAGTGCAGCTCTTCAGTATTTTCCGTCTCCTAGCAGTTAGGGACTATCTGCACGCTCTCACAGTGTTAGAATAAATTCAACAGAGAAAACTCAAATTCAGAAGAAAATGTACCTCTACAGATGAGCCCCGCTCTCCTGCGGTGATACCCTCGGGTCCTTCCCCCAGTTGAGAATTCCCAAGGTGATATCCGTGGTCCCTCGGAGGTAAGCCTCGGTCCGGTGGCCGATCCTCGGCGGGGACCTAGCCCCCGATTTCAGGTGCATCCTTGAGCGCGGCGGTGAAAGTATTTGCCCTCTCCCCCCGCAGCCGGAGACCGCCCGGAACGAAACCGGGAAACACTGAAGACAAGGTAAGGTAGAAATCTTCTTCAAAGGCTCTGGTCTCTGAGGTTCGAGGAGTCGCACAGGTCGCCGGCCGGGACCAGTGCTGCCGGGTTGATCCGCCCTAGCAGGGCTAGGCCCCGGTTAGATCCAAGGGTCCTCCCACATGGACATCCTCCCAGGTGGTCGCCATATTGCCCACGTGGTCGCCGTCGCCATTTTGGCCCCATTCGCCGCTCCGTCCGCCGTCTCGATCCGGGTGCACAAGGCTAGCTAGGCACACAAAATACATGTGCGCATAAAGCTACATGCACAAGTGCCGTGCGCATAAGATACGCGCACATTGCGCGCTTACGGGGCTGGCGCATACCCTCGTGCACTCAACCCGCACGCACATCTTAGACGCACCGGAGCGCATAAGGATTTATGCACCTATATCCATGGCACCGGAAACGGAGATCAAGGCTCAAGGCCTCTGCCCAGCATGCCACATCAGAGCCGCACAAAAGGCAGAGGCCAACGCCCTGTGCGTCCAGTGCGAGGAGGCCCTGGGAGATCCAGTCCACGGCCAGTCCTCCCAGGGCCGAGTACTAGCTCCTCAATGAGTACCCCGGACAATAAATAAATTTAAAAAATTGCAATAATTGTGTGTTGTCTGCAAATTTGATCGCATCGCTCATTGTTCCCTTTTCCAGATCATTTATAAATATATTAAAAAGCACCGGTCCCAGTACAGATCTCTGGGGCACTCTACTGTTTACCTTTCTCCATTAAGAAAACTGACCGTTTAGTCCTACTCTGTTTCCTACCTTTTAGCCATTTCACAATCCACAATAGGACATTGCCACCTAACATCTGACTTTTTAATTTTCTCAGGGGTCTCTCCTGAGGGACTTTGTCAAATGTTTTCTGAAAATCTAAAAGCACTATATCTACAGGCTCACCATTATCCACATTTATTAATCCCTTCAAAAAAAGGTAGCAGATTGGTGAAGCAAGATTTCCCTTGGATAAACCGCGTCTGGCTATCTGTTCTGAAATTTTGTTCTTTAGAATAGTTTCTAGGATTTTTTCCAACACTGGTAACAGGCTCATCAATCTATAGCTTCCTGGATCGCCCTTTTTAAAGATTAGTGTTACACTGGCCACCCTTCAGTCTTCAGGTACAACAGACAATTTTAATGATAACAGACCTCTTACTAGTACTTTGTAACCCATTTCACTGTCGAGTTCTAGTTCAGACCTCTGGGTATATACCATCTTCACCAGATGGTTTGCTACTCTTTTCAGTTTGTCAGTTTGCCCTATTACATCTTTTGGGTTACCCATGATTTATTTGTTTCTCCAAATCATCAACATTAAACACCATTTCCAGGATGGGTATCTCCCCAACACTGAAGCAAAGAATGAATTCATTTTAGTTTTTTCATTATAGCCTCTCCTGGGCCTGAACATTGTGGACGTTTCTGCAGTTATAAAGGTGGCTTTCTTTTATTGTTTGTAAGATGAGGGCGTGGAGGAGTGGCCCAGTGGTTCAGCAGGGAAGCCAGGGCTCCTTGTGACCTTGGGCAAGTCACTTTACCCTCCATTGCCTTAGGTGCTCATTTACTAAGCATTTCCCCCATGGACACAGAATGGGAGAAAAGCCTTAGTGTAAATCAGACCCTTAGATTTCCCTGGGGACAGGGAAATACCTGCAGTACCTGAATATAATCTGCTTTGAAGTGCCTGAACAGCTGAATATAAATAAAATGGGGAGCAAAGTAATAAGTCTGAAATGGCAGCAGCTGATGCGCACAGGGCGTCTGGGGACAGGAATTAGGACCCAGCCTGGCTTTAGTGTTTTTCACAAGCCATTCCCAGCACTCTGACATTTTCTTATTTTTGTTTCTTGCTCTTGTAATCACGATATGAAGGGTTTAAAGAGGGGACGTGCCACCAGGGCTCTCTTGTACCACTCACTGGTTTTCCAGCATGGCATGACAAAACAGTGGCAAAACGAAGCAGATGGATGTGCCGTCTCAACCGGTGGGCAGCCAGTTCCTCTACCCCGCCCCAGGCTGCTTCCCATCTGCAGGAAGATGGAACAGAAACGGCCCTTTACTCTAATCCACTTACATCTTAAGGCACCAGCTGGTGTAGGCTGCAGTAATTGTGCCCCTCGGCTACAGAGCATTTATTATTACACTAATTCAATACAGACCTTCAGTCTGGCCAGCCTGCCTCGGTGATCATCCAGTAAAATGTGGCAGGACCTGGGTTTGGTTTCTGCTCTCCGGGGCAGTTGTGACTGGGGATGCTGCAGAAGCAGCATGGGGGCCTGTGATTCTTGATGGCTACCCTCCCCCACCCTGGCTGAGGACTCTGTCACTGTGGGGCCGATGCAGTAATCTTCGTGGAAAGCGGGCGCTGACTTTTCAACGCCCGCTTTCTTAACACACGCATGGCGCCCTCAAGGGGGGGGCGCCATGCAATATGTAAATTAGGGGGTTGCGCTAGGAAGGAGACGCTAGGGTCGCTTGCGCGACCTTAGCGCCCTCCTTGCCAACACGACCCGCCGCAGCTGCCGGTTATGAAGATCAACACCGGTAAACTCTGCGTCGGTTTTCATAACCTGCCTGTCTGCCAGTAATGAAACGGCCGCTGAGTTTACCAGCATCGGTCTTCATATCTTGGCGGTCTGCAGAGTTATTTATTTATTTGTTCATTACTTTTTCTGCTTTTCTGTACTTCTTTTCAATGCGCTCAGCTATTAACGCCTGCTCCAGGTAGGCGTTAATATCTGAGCGATAAATATGCATCTGAGACGCACAATTACCTTTTTGCATTTGGCGTGAATGAGTAATAGCCTCCTTCACATGTATTTGCATGTGATGAGCGCTATCTCATTCACTCCGCGTCTGATGCGCGTTAGATAGGCGCTGATCCCCCTATTGCGTCCGACAGTGGGTTAAACAGTGCGCTTGGCTGAGCGCACTGTATTGCATCGGCCCCTGTGAGGGCTGGGAAGTGGATATAAAATAGAAGAAATCTCCAGATATGTTGTGAATGAAAGCTCATGGTGCTGTACTCTCAGCCCTGATTCCAGACTGAACTGGAAGTCTAAACCAGGACAAATCTGCCCAGGGAATCCTTGCTCTCACAACAAAACTTGGGCAGAGGGCTAAGTTGTTGGCTTGGAGGGATGAGGTTTTAACATCCCAGGAGAATTCATTCATAACATCTCTCTGGTGTCCCTATCCCCTTTATAACCAGGGTTCAACCTGGGATCCCTGTAAAGTAATTGTCTCCTTTTTCCCGCCTCCATGTGTGTTTAATTTTTTTCCATCGATAAGCAGGACTGAATTAGCCAGGACATGTGGGTGATGTCATCCAGCAGCCAGAGCTGTAGTGTGCCTATGGCCATATTCACCACTACTGAAAGGCACCATAGCGCTGCCATGTGGGCCTCAGTAAGTGTAAAAGCAGCGCAGTGCTCTCGCCACACTGATGATTCTGGCGGGGCTGTGCTGCTTTTCTCCACTCATAGGCGTCTGAACAGGGGAGGGCCACTGAAAACGGGAGAAGCCTCATTGGTGGCAGTGGGACTATGCATGATTTTCTTAACTTTGCTCACCCCTGCGGTGCTGCTGCGATCCCCTCGCTCACCCTCCCTGCTCCTGAACAATGGAAGGACTGCAGCCTTGCAGCACGGGCTGCTTCTTCCCTCCCAGCTGTCAGCACCTGATGATGTCATTCAGGCACCGGCAGCCGAGAAGGAGGAAGCAGCCCGTGCTGCAAGGTCGCAATCCTTCGATTGTTCAGGAGCAGGGAGGGTGAGCGAGGGGATCGTGGCAGCACCACGGGGATGAGTACCATGCACTGAAATCATTCACTGGCCACCCACAGTGAGTGAGGGGACTGTGGGTGAGCAGGGCCGGTGGAACCACTAGATGAACTAGGCCTGACCATAAGGTGGCGCAAGTAGGGGGGGTTCTATAATGAGGCAGGGTGAGGCGGCCGCTTCAGGGGGCAGAATTTTGAAGCTGCAAAAAGTGCCCCTTCAAAAT
The DNA here is from genome assembly GCF_901001135.1 of Rhinatrema bivittatum. NCBI lineage: Eukaryota > Metazoa > Chordata > Amphibia > Gymnophiona > Rhinatrematidae > Rhinatrema > Rhinatrema bivittatum. Next base: position 69,064,047 of record NC_042626.1, on the reverse strand, counting down.
TCTGCCCAGACCCCACCACCCTGCCTCCCCCCTTGTCGTGCCATCCTCCCGACCCACACCCCCCCCCCCAAGATTCACGAAAACCCCTGGTAGTCCAGAGGGGGGCCCGGGAGCGATCTGCCACTCCTGGGCCATCGGCTACCACTAACCAAAATGGCGCCGGTGGCCTTTAGCCCTTACCATGTGATAGGGGCTACCGGTGCCATTAGCCAGCCCCTGTCCCATGGTAGGCTCCACCAGGGGTTTTCATGAGTCTTGGGGGGGAGGTTATTTTATTTAAATTTGAGGGGGTGGCATGTAGTCCCTGCCTCAGGTGGCACGAGCCATGTGGTGTCACAAGCGGTGGCTTCAAAGAGTGGCCCCACATGGCTCGCGCCCCCTAATGGGGGAGGCAACATGACTAGAGGAGGTGGCGGCACGACGGGGTGGGTGGGCACAAGGCAGAATGTGCCTAGGGCGCCTAATCCCCTTGCACCAGCCCTGTGGGACGGGGAACAAGACTGCTGGGGACTAGGGGGGGAGACGGGACTGTGGAACAAGATTTCTGGGGAATAGGGGAGCTGGGGAGCAAGACTGCTGAGAAGTGGAGGTCTGGTAGTGGAGGGACCTGAAGAACGAGACTGCTGCTGCTTCAGTGGAGAGTGAGAGAGAGCGCATGTGTATGGGAGAGTGAGAAAGAGAGAGCATATGAGTGGGAGACAGCATGTTTGTTTGTGTGTGGGAGAGAGAGAGAGTATGTGTGTATGTGTGTGGGAGACTGACCTCACTTCCTCTCTGCCTGCAAATCCATGGCAATTTTAGGGCATCTGGAAATCAAAAGTTCCCAGGTATGGATAATGGGGGATTTTTTAAAATCCTTATTAGTTTTAATTATTGGGTATTATTTGATGTTGTTTTAAATATTTTATTGATATTTGGAAAATTTGTATGTGAGTTTTAAATTATTGAATAATATTCTATTCATTAGTTTTTAATTATTTTTTTTTATTGGTTATGACTAATTTTATTGTTTTATGAGGAATGGTAATGCTTCTGTTTTTCTTTTGTTGCAGTGCATATAGAATTTGTTTTGTCACAGTTTTCAGTTCCGTTTTTGTCTGTACACTTTTATTTATATTTTATGGTCTCTCTATTCTGTATTTGAGGGTCTATGTGTTTTGCATGTGTCATTGAAATGAGATATTCCAATAGTATGTAGTTTTATATAGGGATCTATAGCAGCTTGCTTGTTCTGTTTTCCTAATAGGGGGTGTATTACTGTTTTAGGTCTGGTTAAATATTTGCAGTGTTAACTTTCATAGGTAGAGTTGTTGCTGTTTGAGTGCTGGCAATTAGTGTTGTTTTGATATAGAAAGTTTATTTCATTGTAATTCTATTTTCTTGTGGCTCTCTGAGGGTCATGCCCATGCCCAAAATGCATTACAGTAGGCTTAATACCATATGAGTTCCAAGTGTCTCTTGCTTTTTTGCAGGGTTTTCTGGTTGGCACTACAGCAGAGTATGTTAATATAATATCCATATTGAAAGTGATGTTTTTACCTCAGACGACTATGCTTTGAATTCCATATTTCATGTAAAATCTGTAATTGTAAATGCATTTTTAATTGTGCATGATGGGGTGGGGGGTGCAAAGCTGTAAGGTTTTCTTAGGGCACCTAATACCCTTGCACAGGCCGTGGGCATTGCTGTAACAGACTCTCCCAACTTGTGTTAGCATGGTTGTATAATGGGTGAGGGCACAGTTTTTCACTTGGCCATAGGCGCCACATTGCCTGGCTATAGCTCTGCCAGCAGCATCAAACGGACCTGTCTCTCCAAGCTTGTAGAGGTTTTGCTGTACTGAGCACGTGCGGGAATTCCTACTTGGGTGTTGCCTTGTGAGCCCCCTCGGTATTTTTTCCTTCTGAGCACGGACGTGCACCTCTATCACTCTTATATTTTTTCTAATAATTTCGCCTTGCTGCTTCATCAGCCTCCCAAAGAGCACTTTTCAATGATACCTTAAGAGAAGAAATATTTCCCCCCTCACAAAGTCAGGAAAGAAAACTACAATAAGTGATTTTAAGGACTGTATTTGCAGCTGAAAAATGTCCATTAAAGCTTTGTTATATTTGTCTGGTCCTGTCTACAACCAGGCTAATTGTAGAAACTATGGACAGATGTCCCCTGCATACTCAGAAAGGAAGGGCCTACAGAATGGAGGAACTGGGAAAGGTTCAGAGATGCCATGGTTAGTCCTTCTTCCGAAGCGCAGTTTTGTCTGCCTCACCGGGAAGGAAGTTGAGCGGGAGCTCCTCCAAAATATCTCCCCCATCAGCAGATTCTCTGGGTCAAGTAGACACAGCTGACATGTGTCCAAAAAGAAGAGATGCCCTTCCTCAGAACATTCTGAGCATGCTGCCTCAAACAAGCATAGACGCTTGAGTGCATTGGCGCCATTGACGAACAGAGCTGCATTTGAATTCATGAAGGATTTCTTTACCTCTTTGGTGGCCAAAGAAAAAGAGAGTACCATCCAGTCTCCCCTGACCAGGATTTCAACATTCCTCTCACTAGAGGGAGTCCCGCTGTCTTGAGATCACACTTCTCTGCCATCAGAAACTCCGCAAGGAAGTTCTAGCCCACATCCTTCTCTCACAGTGGACTCTAGCCACTCGGAGGAAGTGCATCGGTCCGTCCAAGGCGACCAAAGACCTGCCTCAGTCAATGGAGTCCTGGATTAGAGTTCCCTGACTTTGGGCTCTGAAGTAGACTTGATGGGGATACCATTTAACTCCCCCTTCAGAACTTATAAAAGACCTTTCGTACTGAAAACTTTTGGACAAGTTGGGAAAAGCCCTGGGGATAAGTGTGTGTAAGGACAAAAACCCTGGCACAAATGTTGTTTTATCCAAATTCTGGAAACACCAGCGGAGCCTGCAGCGCTTCCAATCCATCAAATCCTTCAAGAATTACAAACGAGAATGTGGGAAACTCCCGTTACCTGCATGCTAGTATCAAGGAAACTGGACCAACAGGGTAAAAAAATTTCCAGGGTTTGGATTTAATGGTAGAATTTGCTCTAAGGAGAGTGAAGAAAACTAGGATATACTCAAATACGCCACCAGGAAAGGATCCCCGGCTCTTAGACAACTTTGGAAAAAGATGTTTCAAAGCTCCATGCTAACTGCAAGGATTTCTCATCACCAGTTCTACATGGTCCAATACTTTCATGTCTGTATATAAAGGCTTAAGCCCTTTCTTCTGTCTGGAAGTACTAGTGTATTGCATATCCTCAACCACTTTGATGCCAAAGAATGTGTACACCATCTGATTCGTTCTGTCTGAGGCATTCAACATACTACATGTTCCTCCTCAGCCTCCATTGGAGCAAGCCGCATGGCCTAGTTCAGAGGCAGTAGCGTGCAAGATGATATCCACTAAAAGTTGGCGGATGTGCTCTGCCTTGATGACAATCTCTTCATAGAAAAGCTTAGGCAAACAGTGGCACAAATTAAGAAACAGAATGCCGTCGGCAAAAAGCCACACAACAAGTCCAACCTGGACAAAGTTTTTGATCACCTTTCAAACCCAGCAACTAGTCATTTTTGTAGGAGGGAGAATCCATCACCACCTGAAGGAGTGGCACAAGATCGCGAAAGACCATTGTTCAGACTTCAGTCCAGATCCATCTTATTTAAAGCAGCAGTTGCTTCTTTATCATCGTGCAATAGAACCAATTCCTTCCAGACTATATGGCCAAGGGTTCTACTCCTGCCACTTCCTCATCCCTAAGAAGTCTGGGGGACTGAGACCCAACCTGGATTTAAGAAGCCTAAACAAGTACGTTCTCCAGGAGAAATTAAAAATGAATTCTCTCCACATAATCCTTCCTTTCATCCAGAAGGGGGAGTGGTTGTACACTCTGGATTTAAGATGCATATGCTCTTATTTCCATCCTCATTCAGGCAGACAACCAGGTTGCCATGTTCTTTGTAAACAAACAAGGAGGCACAGGGTTATGGACTCTAACAGTGTTAAAGATATGGGGTTGGGCAACCAAATATCATACCATGCTGCAAACGACCTACCTTCTGGGAATCTCCAGCACATTACCAGATTGCCTCAGCAGAATCTTTTGACCACACGAATGGTGACTGCAGCAATCAACAGCCAACAAGCTGTTCAATCTGTGGGTTCTCCTAGTCATAGACCTATTTGCATCAGAAGAAAACAGAAAACTCAGAACAGCTCAGGATGCTTTTCTGCTGAACTGGAATGCAGATTTCATGTGCTTTTCCACCGATCCCAGTGATATTCAGTGTGTAAAAAGTACTCAAAGACAAAGTCCGTCTAATCCTCATAGCTCCAGCATGGCCTAGACCAGTTTGGATTCCATATCTAGTGCAACTATCTAGTTGATCAGATCTGTCCTTATTAACCCAAGAAGGACACCTATTTGATCCAAAGTTACCATCCCTTAATCTGATAGCTTGGATGTTGAATACTTAGTAATCACTGGATTATGCTTACCAAAGGAAGTGGACAACATCATGATATCTGCAAGAAAACCATCGACTAGGAGACCTCATGTTTTTAAATGGAAAAGATTTTCCACAAAATTCACAAAATTCCTTGGCTCCATTCTCATGCAAACCCAAAGACTTGCTTAACTACTTGGTTTCTCTATCTGCTTGGGGTCTCAGGACTTCATCAGGACTTCATCAGTGTGAGTACATCTCAGCGCTATAACTGCTTATCATATTCAGATCAAGTGTAAACCTATCTCCACTCATCCATTAGGGTCCAAGTTCATGAAATGTTTATGGCAGATTAAACCTCCAGTCTCAAAGCCACCTGTTCCATAGGATCTAAACGTGGTAATAGTACAGCTCATGAAACTGCAGTTTGAACCATTGGAATTGGCTTCTCTCAGGTTACTAACATGGAAAGTATTTTATTTTATATTTAAATCTGTTTAACATTTCAAAAGTTAAACAAAAGAACAGCTAGGAACATAAGTTACATATTGTATTCTGATACATACCACATGTTAATGTAACTATTATAATACCCTATACAGATTATCCAACCCCTCTAAGTCTTCCTCCCTCTAACCTCCCATCCCCTGGTTGGGAAGGCAAATAACATAAAAAGGAAAGATAGAAAACAAAAAGAGGAAATTCAAAAATCCAAAACATTCAACATTTAGATCATCCAGACATCTAAAGTTCTTTCCCTGTTCAGTAAAGAATAGTGCTTACTCGAAAGTTTTTCCATAATTAATAGATTATGAATACTATTGTGCCATTGGGTAAGAGAAGGCACATCCAGTTCTCTCCAGATAATTAAAATAGATGTAGCGGCCAAGATAAAGACTTTATTAATCCATATTCTCTGTTTCATATTTCCCAAAAAGGACATTGAAAATGTTCTGAATAGTTCAATTTGTGGTAAAAAAAAAAAAAAAAAGGGATTTTGCTGACATAAAGAAAGACCTGCTTCCAAAAAGGATTAACGAGACTGCAGTCCCATAGAGAGTGACCCAAATGAGCAATCTCTTTTTCTTAGCGTTCAGTCAGATGAATCCAGAACAAGTAGGTTATGCACCTCTACCAGCAGATGGAGACGGAGCAAAATGACGTCACAGTACATATAGCCTTGCAGTGACATCAGCCTGCCAGTATTCTCCGTCTCCAGCAGTTGGTGGACATGTATCGCCCCACTGGGGATTGCTTTATTTTAAAGAAAAGGAGAATTAAGGAGATAAATCTGCTCTGCTCTCCTGTGGGGATACCAAATGGTCCCTCCCACAGTTGAGAATTCTTGAGTGATTTCCGTGCATCCTCAGTCGAGTGCCTTCATCTGGTAGCTGGTTTCAGCCAGCGTGGACTTAACTGATTGAGCAGTTGAAAGGTAGCAGGTGCAGGAAGCTGAGCACAGCGGTGAAGGCACATGCCCTCTCTCCCCGCAGCCAGAGAACATCTCTGTACTCAGCCAGGTAAGGCTGAGCTCCGGTAAGTTTCCAAAAAAAAGGAAATGTTTATGGTGTAGGACTTCCTGGTCTCTGTGCTAGGCACACTGGTTTGATGTTCATCTTGCTCCATGGGAGGTTGAGGGACGGCAGTCTAGCAGGTTGAGCTAGGCCCTGCTCCATGCTTTTTCGCTGCGCACCGCATGGTAGGCTGTAATGGCATTTCGCGCACTTTCTAAGGCTGCCCTCTACATGATTGTCAGTCCGGCCTGTGCGTCTAGCTGTGCGCCCAGGTTGGGCGCCCAGTTTTTGGACACACAGTTGGGCCTTGTCATCTGTGCGTCCACGTTTAAGCAACGCAGTAATGGCCACTCACCTTCCTCTGACCACAAGTAGTACTGGGCGCTTACGTTTTTTGTGCCCTTATTTTTGTGCGCCTAAGTGTGACACGCCTTAGTGTTAGATGAATAATTTTTGGACGACTAGGTTGAGCGCGCATATAAAAAAATTAAAACCAGCTAGACGCATGCCTCTAGCTGCCGCTCAGCAACCTGTCGGCCATAATGGCGCCTGTACCTAAGAAGTCTAAGCGCCTTTCTCTTTGCACTGTCTATCATATTCAGGCATCTTAGCCAGGAGAGTGCCTGCCAATTTGTGCCAACGCTGTTTGGAGGCTCAGGGAGGACTGTCTTCCTCTGATCTTGTTAAGCCTGGTTCTTCCCAGCCAGATGTAGGTCTGGGTAAAGATGGCTCAGTTGTGGTGCCTGATTTTGGAACTCCCCTAACTGTTTCCTAGCAGGTCAAAGGTAGTGCCGGCGCCATTTTGTTTTTTTGTCCCCCGACGTCAGGAGTGTAGGAGATCGCTCCCGGACCCCTGCTGGACCCCCAGGGACTTTTGGCCAGCTTGGGGGGGCCTCCTGACCCCCACAAGACTAGCCAAAAGTCCAGCGGGGGTCCGGAACGACCTCCTGCAGTCGAATCGTGTTGCCATACGGCCGGCGCCATTTTGCACAAAATTACGTATGGCCGGCGCCATTTTCCGTACGGAAAAACGATTCGCGGTAGGAGATCGTTCCGGACCCCCGCTGGACTTTTGGCAAGTCTTGTGGGGGTCAGGAGGCCCCCCCAAGCTGGCCAAAAGTCCCTGGGGGTCCAGCGGGGGTCCGGGAGCGATCTCCTACGCTCCTGCCATCGGGGGACAAAAAACAAAATGGCGCCGGCGCTACCTTTGCCCTGTCATATGACAGGTCAAAGGTAGCGCCGGCGCCATTTCTACAATGCACGGAGGTCCGAGAGTAAAAGATCACACCGGGACCCTTCCTCTGGACCCCAGGTAATTTAAGGCATTTTGGGGGGGTTCGGGAGGGTGGGGGATTTATTTTAAAGGGTCGGGGTGGGTTTTAGGGTTGTTTTAGTGTGCCGGTTTTCCCGCCCTCCCCCTTCCCCTCCCCCTTCCCCTGATTTACGATTTTTTGACGATAAATCGGGGGAATTGTTATTGTATCGCGGCTCTAATGATTTTTGACGATTTAAAATATATCGGACGATATTTTAAATCGTCAAAAAACGATTCACATCCCTAATATATATCTATATATAGCACCACTTGCCTTCTGAGGCGATACCATGCGGTCCCTCTTTCAGTAGAGTGCCTTCAGTCCAGTAACCTTGAGTAGCATGGACCTACATTTTAATTAGTGTTTGCAGGCCGAAAGAGGCTCGGTTGTGAAGGTTTTCGCCCTCTCCCTCCATAACCGGGACCCGTTCCTGTTCTCAGCCAGGGAGGGAGAAGAAAAAAGCTCACGTCTCTGGGGAGTTCTGTGAGGAAGTAGTGCAGGCATGGCAGGTTGAACAGCCATTTGGCTAGGCCCTGCTTCTGTGACGTCAGCTTTTGCTCTATCTGCTGGCAGCAGTGCATAACCCATTCATGGAGATTGACCTGCCCCTACTAGAGAAAAGGAAATTATCAGGCAAGTAGTAATTTCTCCTTATTGATAGAAAACACAAGTTCGCTTGCTGTAAATGGTGTTTTACGTTGATAGCAGGATGAATTATCCATGGTCAATACCAGCCTACCTCCCTCAAGAGTCGACTACCTAGCTAGATTTAACTATGAAATCAACTGAGGGGGATTCATGCGGGAATACCCACGCATGCTTAGTAGATCAGAAGCTCTACTACCTTGAAGAGAGAGATCTGTTCAGTGCCGCTGGATAATGTCATCCACGTCATGGCTAATTCACACTATCTACAGAAACCACCATTTACAGTAAGCAAACTTTCTTTCTTTACTTTTCAGTATTTATTTTCATAATAATACATTGTTTCTGGTACATTAGTTTCACGACAGTTCAGGATAATTCACTCGTCCTAGCTCATGGTCTAGGGGTGTAAGCAAGTTTAGGGGTGCAGGGACGTGTCTGCTAAAGGACACTTTCAGTTGCCCTCCCACCTTACTTCATGATCCTAAGCTTAGGAAAAAGATAATGTGTTCTCCTCAGAAATAGACTTTTATTGATCAGATTTGGCAGGACATAGCATTTAGAAAATAACAATAATACATGTCTCTATCATCTTGGCTACTAAGCACCAGTTACACTAAAGAAAGTTCTGTAGCCTGCTTAATATATTAATACTTATGGCTAACATACCCCTGGTCCCAACTGCAGTCTCCCCTGTTTACTTCTGAAGCAGGCTCTGGCTGGAGAGCTGGATAATGTGGGCAGGCGAGGAGACTTGGTACTGGTTCTGGAAGAGCTACTGGCTGTCTGGGGGCTTGCTTCTGGGTCCCTTCCCATACTGGCATAGCTGTCAGGCTGCTCTCAGCTCCCCGTCGCCTCAGACTGCTCACCACCGTCTCTCATCAGGGCGCCTTCTCTCTCTCCAGTCTCCTGACCACACCTAGTCTTCTTCCTCCTTGATAGCAGGGAGTGCTGGTCTGCTTCGGAGTCTCCTTTCGCTCTTCCTTTCCAATTCACTCTTCTGGTTTCGCCTTCAGGGTTGCTCTCAGGCCTAGGGTTCACTCCCCTTGGGGGTCCTTTCATCTTCCTTATTTGCCCCGCCCCCCATCTTATACTTTCCAGCTGATAAATATGCATAAGCTCATGCATAATCACATGGTAGGTTGAGGGTCTTTGCCGCATTGCAGGCCTTTTTCCCCCTCCCCATCTCTTTGGGGGAGATCTGCCACATCTGTATGCCAAGCTGTTATGCCAGAGTGTTTTCTCTATCTTGGACTGCCCCCTCTTCCAAGGGTGGGGGTCTTTCTGACATCTGGACTTGGTTTACCGATCCATGACCCGTGCTTAGGGCTTATCTGCTTTGTCCTTCTGTCTTCTTTTTTATTTAAAATTGCACTTACAAACAGCAGATCTAGATAACGTATCTTTCAGTGTAAAGTTCTCATCAGGGCAAGGTTTCTTCTTTTTCCGCTGAAACAGTGTTTTTTTGGGGGGGCCTGTCAGTCTTTGACTTGGTTATGATGATTCATTTTTGGCACTTTCAATGGTAAAACATGGGATATCTCCCTACAGGGGCTGGTCCTCTGAGACAGAATAGGAGCCCCAAGGTACTTCTGGTCCCAAGAGAGCAGCACAGGATCCACTGGGGTAGTGGAATCAGAGTCTGCAGGGTTCCTATGGCAAACCTGAAAATTTGACAGAGGTTGCTGTTATCATTTCAGTTATGGTTTTGTCCTGGAATACATTTGTAGTAGCTGTCCTGTGCAGACCTCACTATTTCTATTGATTGTACCTGGGGTGGCGCAGGCTGGGAGTTTCGGGGACTCTCTGGGCAGAGATTGAGGCATTGTGCGTTTAGTGGTTTTTGACCTCTTCTGATTTCACCTTCTTTTTTCTGTTAAGGCTAAATTCCTTGAACATGCCTCTGTCTTTCTGAATTCAAGAAAGCACAGGGGATCTTTGAGGAAATGGTAGGGATTGTAGAGCTGAACAGATGGTGTGGTTGGGCTGACTCGCTATGCTATATGTTGGTTTTTTTTCTGTCATCATATTCCTATATTTCTGTTTACAGATGGAGGATACTCTTGGGAGACCCCGTGGCCCCGCTTGGCTACCCTGTTATGTGGTAGGCTCACAGGTCTTGGGCTTGGCAGTATTAGCCATCACTGGGGCTTGGATGACCCACTACAGGGGAGGATTTGCCTGGGAAGGAAGCCTTCAGTTCAACGTCCATCCGCTCTGCATGGTTATTGGCATGGTTTTCCTATGTGGGGATGGTGAGTGACCCCAAATCTGAAACAAATAATGTGCTTCAAACAGCCAAGAGAAGCAGACAGACTAACCAGGGGGCTACTTTTCATAGTATTTCTGTCTTAGGGATAGTACTGGACTAGCAGGGGGAGTGCTCTAGGGGAGGAGTGAGGTGCATTGGCAGAAGTGTGAGTGTGTATTGGGGGGGGGGGGGGGGGAGAATCGCTGTTCTGGAATAGCAGGGTATGCTCTAGAGCAAATGGTTCTCACATGCATGACACTGAGAACATGACTGTCACAGAGCTAAATGTAAACATACTCTCTACATCCACAGGAATGCCCCAACCCCCAATAACTAGGATATTTCCCATACAACTTACCATACAAAGAAAGATATTCTAATTCTGGTGTCATCTCAGTAACAGCAACACAAACTCCCTCTACTACCAGGCACAATAGCCCTACTTACGAAAAGGCAGCAGTTCACCACCCATGCATGTCCTATTGAGAAAACACAACAAATGCCTATATGCTAGTAAAATACCTCACTTCAGTCACATACATAGAACCAACCTGTGTCAAATTCAGAAAGACCACAAATTACAAATATGGAGACAGAAACTGGAATGGAAACCCCCCCAAAAAAGCCACTTTGCATTCAATACAAACCTGGAGAAATAGAATCAGAAATATAGCACCCATCACATTCCCAGGATCTGCAATAATGCACACAAACTAATCTGTAAAAGTTACACCTGTATTATGGAACACACTCAAATAGTAACAACCCAACTTATGAAATGGCAACACTACAAATATGAATCCAGGCCACCTGAACTTACCCTCTCCTACTCCATTCTCTTGCAGGCCATCAGTGGCTGCTGAAGCTCTGTCCTCTTGGTCTTTTTCCTTGGGGCTTGCACCAGTCTCTCTCTCTCACACACCAGTCACACACACATGCACACGCACTCATGTCACCTCCCTGACCGATCTTTCTCTTTCACATAAAAACACGCACATACGTGCTTCCGACTCCCATACTCGCGTGCTCTCTCTCTAGCACACACTTCCTTCCTTACAAGTCTTTCTCTTAATCACGCAGATGCGCTCTCACACTTACACACACGCTGTCACAAACATGCTCTCTCTCTTATACAAACGCTCTCAATCACACACATGCTCTCTCACTTACACGGTGGCTCGCTTTCTCACTCCCCCCTCCTCACCTAAGCACAAGTGGCAGCTACAGCAGCTTCCTCCTCCACCTCAGTGCTGCTGTCTCCTGTTGCTGATTGCCGGCTGCTCTGCATTTTTGCTCCAGGCCTTCACTGCTTCTCATGTCCAATGCTTTCTGCAGCTTTTAAAGGCAGCATGGTCCTTTTTTTTCCCCGTCTGCTCTGCTGCACATCATTTCCTCTTCCAGGCCGTGGGGACAGGAAGAAGAAAGGGCCATGCTGCTACGGTAATGTTGCCAGCTTCCACTAACACTTCTGCCATTCCTGCCTGGGCTTGAAAATGCTGATAGTCCGGGTGGGAACAGCAGCAGTGGTAACTGAAGAATGTCTGTGTCTTGTGGGGTGGAGAGCAACCAGGGCAGCGGGAGACCTGTTGGTGCTTGGCAACACACTGGTTGAGAATCGCTGCTCTTAACAGGCCGATACAGTAAAGTCCGCGGGAGAGCGGGCGAATGCCTGCTCTCCTGGCGCGTGCACAGGCCACTCTCCTGTGCGCGCGATTCTGTATTTAAATGAGGCCCGGCGGTAAAAACAGGCAAAAGGAGGCGCTAGGGACACTAGCGCGTCCCTAGCGCCTCCTTTTGGACCAGAGCGGCGGCTGTCAGTGGGTTTGACAGCCGACGCTCAATTTTGCCGGCATCGGTTCTCGAGCCCGCTGATAGCCACGGGCTCAGAAACCGGACGCCGGCAAAATTGAGCGTCCGGTTTTCAACCCGACAGCCGCGGGCCGACTTCAAATTTTTTTTTTACGTTTTTTACTCTTCGGGACCTCCGACTTAATATCGCCATGATATTAAGTCAGAGGTTGCACAGAAAAGCAGTTTTTACTGCTTTTCTGTGCACTTTCCCAGTGCCCGAAGAAATTAGCACCGACCTTTGGGAAGGCGCTAATTTCTGAAAGTAAAATGTGCGGCTTGGCTGCACATTTTGTTTTCTGAATCGCGCGGGAATACCTAATAGGGCCATCAACGTGCATTTGCATGTTGCGGGCGCTATTAGGTTCGGGGGATTGGACGCGCGTTTTCGGCCCCTTACTGAATAAGGGATAACGCTAGCGCGTCGAAAACACGCGTCCAATGGCGGGTTAACAGTGCGCTCCATCGGAGCGCACTGTACTGTATCTGCCTGTAAGTGAGGAGTGAGGTGCATTGGCAGAGCTGTTTGTGAGGGTCTCAGTACTGGAATAGCAGCAGGGGTGATGCAGGACAGGAGTGAGGTGCATTGAAAGAATTGTGCATGGGGGTCTTAGTACTGGAATAGCAGGGGTGATGCAGGGTAGAAGTGAGGGGCATTGGCAGAGCTGTTTGTGGGGGTCTCAGTACTGGAATGGCAGGGGATGCTGCTCACGTTAACAGTTAAATTGATTCAGCAAATTAAAACAAACTGTAGAAAGTAGTTGGGGGATGAGTGCACAGGCACTGTAGTGGGAAGTGCTGAACAGAGGGCAGATACAAAGCATGTTGTAATGGCTCTGAAAGTGGAAACGGGAGAATCCAAGGAGTCTTTTGTGTTTAAAAAATGAATTGCAAATAGAGCAGCTTGCCTTTGTGTTTTTCTTTTTCTTTCAGAGAGGGAAATAACCCCATTAATGCAATATTCCAACCCTAGCCCCTTTTAAACTCCCACTGTTGGGTGGTTCCGGATCGGACAGATTTTGCCAAAGTGACTGTGACAGTAGGTCCCTGCGCTCTGGCAGAAAGTTCCTGGGAGGGATTGATCCAAGGCTACTCTGTCTAAAGTTAGCTGAATGCAGCTTCTCCATGACAGGATGGCCAGCAAGGGAAGACACAGGTGGAGTTGCCGCATGATTCTCCATGTGCCAGGCAGAATAGCTTTCAACAGCGCTCTTCCCTGGCCTGGCTCCCTCTTATCTATCAGATTTAGGAAGAGCCTCATTCCCCGAGCTGGGTCTTAGAGCAGAGGTACTGGGAGATAGTGACTTGCTGGAGGGCACGATAGAAAGGCATAATGAACTCGTGCCCAGCGCGTCTCCTGAATCCCAGTGCGGTGCACTAACTCCCTGATTGCTACCGTCTGGGCCTTGTGTGTGGCAGTGAGCTGGCTGCAGGGGGTGTGATTGCCTTTGTTTGCTGCAGACTAACATCCAAAGTGCTGGTTTTACACATGACATTGGTGCTACGATGTCCCTTGCACCAGAGTTGGGACATTCTGTCCCAATATAGACCTGGTACAGCTTGCACTGGTCTCTCATTAAGTGGAAAAAGCCCAGAGGTCACCGACAGCTGAGAGACGCACCTGTTCCTAGTACTCTTACCACGGTCTGCTGGCATTTCTGGTTTTTTGAAACTGCACTACTAGGGTTAGTAAGAGCTTGCCCTGGGCACTAGTGTTAACACACAGTGCCCAGGGCACTGTGTGTTAACACTAGTGCCCTGGGCAAAGAGGAAGGCCAGCGTCCTTGAAGTCTGCCCTTTCTGAGCGGGAGATGTGGAGCCATCGCACAGAATTACAGCAGGTCACGTGTGTGTTTTCCTTCCAGCTCTCCTGGTGTATCGGGTGTTTAGGAATGAGACGAAACGTGTCACCAAGATTGTCCATGGAACCCTCCATGTCTTTGCATTCATCATTGCCTTGATAGGTGAGTCCTGGCGAGTGTATCGCGCCCATCAGTCGAGCCCTTCCTTGAGCCTGTAACATCTGAGGTGCTCTTTCTCCCTCCCTGCCGCCCCCTGAACAGGTGTCATTGCCGTGTTTGACTACCACAAGAAGCAGAAGATTGCAGACATGTACAGTCTTCACAGCTGGTGTGGCATCATCACCTTCACCCTTTACTTCGTGCAGGTGGGCTCCTGTGCGTGTACAGCTCTGCCATTCGTTCGGGAGCTTGGTTTTAGAACTTCCCTTAGAGCCAGGTCAGTGAGTTTAATCCCTGCCGAAATGGTCTCCACTAAGATGCAGTCCTGCCAGGAAAACTTCTCAGAGCTTCTGCCCGTGGAATAACTGGACCTGTGTCTCCTGTTGGACTGTGCAGAATCGGTCAGGACCAGCAGACAGTGAACCCAAAGTCAAAATGGGAGATTCCAAATGCAAATTCTTAGGAAAGCTTTAACTTGGGGGAGGGTTTCAGTGCTGCACGGAGAAGGTCCTGGAGATACTTCCTATCCTTTGTTTGTAACCCTGTAGTGTTTGTGGAAGAACAGGAGGGGAAGGGTTTGAAGCTGAAGTGGATGGCAGAACAAAGAAGAATTCAGTTTTCATCTGCAGATTTTTGTCTCTAATTTGTGATCCTTTATTCGGTATTTGGAGAGGGTCTGTCTGTGGACTGAGTGTGTGACTTGAGGTGAAAGTTTCTGCTAACATGTAGGTTCTGGGTAGGGATCTGTACCAGTCCAACTTCTTTTGTGTTCCTAATAAGAGGTGCATTGCTGTTTTAGGACCCAGTGAAATATTTGCAGTGTTGCCGTTTCATACAGAGTTGTTGTTTGAGTTCTGGGAGTTAGTGCTGTTTGGTATGGCAAGTTTGCTATAGGTTGTGAGTGACTTTTGTTTGCAGGGTTTTGTGTTAATTCTCAAAATGCCTGTAGTAATTAAGGAACGTTGGCACCGTCACAGAGCTGAAATATTTTTTTCTAACGAAACATCTTAGTTTGGTCCAGCCAGCCAGTTCAGAGAGTCCCTTCAGCCACTGCAGCATGGATTTGATTGTTGAGTTTACTTATCAAAATTTCAGGAATGGCCTAAGGGCCTGAAAGTTAATTGGGAGAGGGAGCATGGATGCAAAATTGAAGGAACTAGGGCAGTGGTTCTCAAATATCAGGCCAGTCCGATTTCTATAAGAAATAAGTTTGTGTGGGAGGAGGGAGGAGGCCCCATGCAGATTTTATTTCCGATTTCTGCCGCTAGTGCCACTGCTGCTGGACAGAGATCTACAATGTTGTGGCCTGAAGAGCAGGGGAGAGAGGAGGGGTCTGCTACTGGCCAGGGGAGAGAGAAGGGACTGCTGCTAGGCAAGGGGTTAGTGAGGGCTGCTGCTGCTGAGCAGAAGTATGGGGGAGAGGGGACTTCTGCTGCTGGGCAGGGGGTGAGGAGGAGAGGGGGGAAGCTGCTAAGCAAGGGATCAGTGGTAGAGAGGGGGGCTGCTCCTGGGGAAAGGGGTTGATGAGAGAGAGGAGGAAAAGGTGAGGGAGAAAGAGGAGGATTCAGAGCAAGCAGTGTGGGGGGGGGGGGAATGAAGAGAGGGAGATGCAGGGCAAAGAGTGCGGAGAGAGAGAGAGGGGAATGGTATTGAGATAAGTGTTGCTGGGTGGGGTGGGGGTTTGCTTTGGTGCTTTTACTGCCATAGGAGAGAGTGCTGTGCCAGAGTGGCCACTGAGAAATTAGGGGAGAGGGGAGGAGGATGTAGTTCTTACCCTAGCCACAGAAAAATTGATTCCAGTACTGGACAGATACGCAGACCCGGTGCATCAGAGATTGGGTGAGATTGGTGGTGTTTATATGCCAATGCCTTTTCTATATCAAGTCTTCCTTTCTTCTCTCCTTTAGTGGATAATTGGCTTGGTCGTTTTCCTGTTTCCTGGGGTGTCCATATCCCATCGGAGTCGTTATAAATCCCTCCATGTCTTTTTTGGTGTTACCCTGTTTGTCCTGGCCATCGGAACCTCTTTGTTGGGGATTAAGGAAAAACTACTCTTCACTTTTCCGTAAGTGATTTATAAGTAGGCAGCACCCTGTCTTCATCTCAGCCCTTCTCTGGTATTGAGGCTTCCATGAGCTTCATTTTTGTGCCCTTCAAACAGTAGCACAGTGTTAGTTATTTTTAGGTAATAAATGAGCCAAGACAGAGAAGATTGAGAGCCTTGAACACAAGACTAGGACCCATCTGTGTACACAAGCAGAACTGTCTAGAGTTGTCTTATGTCTGAAACTGCAGGTTCCCACCAGTAAACAGGCTGAATTAGCCATTATATGTTAGTGATTTCATCTGATGGCACTGAATAGACTTGTCTCTTTAACAGGTCAATACAGTAAAGTGCGGCCGCGGTTACCCTGCTCCTAACCCGCTTTCTATCCACTTTTCGGGCGCGTTAGTCCAACCTGCGATACACAATCCCCTTTAACCTACTCTTACCGTGTCCTTAAATCACCGGGTAACCCCTTCCGCCTGTGGCATGTATATTACATGTAAACGATCGAATTAGCTATTCCCTCCCATACAGTAACGCGCGCCCCGACTATCGCTTTTTTACCCTGCTGTTTTGCCGCGCGTTTAACCTGCTAACTTACTGCCTACCCTTACCCCTGCGTTAGAGGCAGGGGTAAGGGTAGGCGGCAAACTTTCCCCCAGCCTCCGCTCACCTGCCCTGGCCGCGTCCATGGGTGCTGGTCTCCGGGGCAGCCCCAGTCCTCTCCCCTCCTCCCGAAGCAACGAAAGCGGAAAAAATCAAAAAAGCGGAAAAAAAAAAGCGAAAAAAAAAGTTGCAAGAGAGAGAGCATGGGCAATCCTACGTCACGCCTTGAGCGGCCCAATTGCACGCACAGGGGCCGCTTTCACCCGTGCGATGAGTCCATCTTCGTGGGCAGCTGGAGGCAGGGGAGCCGCGTCCGTCTTCGCCAATGTCCATCTCTGGAGGGGGGCTGCAAAAAAAGTAAGTCGCTTCGTTGCTTTACACTTCCAGTCCTCTCTCCCCTCCTCCCGAAGCAAGGCTGCTTTTCGCGCCTTCGGGAGGAGGGGAGAGAGGACTGGCAATCCCGAGCGTAGGAGAACCGTCCACTTCCTGGTACCTGTCATTTCAAATGTCATTTGAAATGACAGATACCAGCGTGTCCGTGAAGCGGTAGGCCAGCACACCCAGGATACTGTATAGCGCTCTATACAGTAAAATGGGTTGCGCGGGCCTAACGCTTCACGGACGCTTCTTAGACGCAGCTTGCATTTGCAAGCTATTTACATACAGTATCGAGCGGTAGGTGAGCTGCATTGTGTGTGCGGCAACCGTGGGTGCGCCCGGCACTGACACAGCTCTTGCTACCGCTCCTTACTGTATCGGCCTGTAAGATAGTAATGCTTTGAGTTCTACTGAGCATGTGCGTGAATTCCCTCATGAGTGTTGCCTTAGGAGCCTCCTCAGTCATTTTATTTGTCCGAGCGCTTGCATGGATATGTACTATCTCTTCTCAGATTTTTTTCATAAAATCTGTTTTCCTTAACGCTTAATCGAATCACTTGCCTCAGCAGCTCCAGAAAAGCATTTTTCATTCCTTACTAAAAAAAAAAGCAACCCCAAAAAGAAGGAAAATAGTTTATTTTTCCTCTAAGAGGCCTTGCCTCCTCGAGATGTAGCAGAAGAAAGAGCAAACGATGAGTGGTTTTTAAGTGATGTATGTGTGGAAAGATAATGTCCATTACTTGTGTGTTATCTATTTAGTCCCGAAGTATGACAACAAAACTGTTATGCCTGTGAACAGATGTCCCCATGTACACAACTGTTCAGGGCACACCATCTTGAGGAGCTGCATAAATTTCTAGAGTCAAAGTGTTGTCTGCCTCGCACAGGCTGGATCCGCAGGGTTGAGTTTAGTCAGCCTCTCGAAGGAAAAGCACCACGATCTGTTGGAGCTCACTTTGAAAAAGCATAAGCATTCAAAGTGCAGGACACTGGTGCCATCAATAAGACCATCATTGGTACTATTGATAAAATCGGCATCAATATACATGGTGCAATCTTCAATGAGACGCTTGACGCTGTATCCCTGGAGGCACTTGACACACGTACCGTCGAAGCACTCTATACATGACGCATCACCAGGCTTGATGCATTGACAGACTTGAAGCACAATGTAGCGAAGTGCTCGACACATGGTGCGTTTAAAGAGCTCGGAGCATGATATATCAAGGAATTCAGTGCCTGGATGCTCGATGCAGACCGCATCAAGGTGCGCAGTGTTGATATGTTCTGAAGCTTCATCTCTCAGAATCCTTGATATGCCCAGATGGCTGAACTTGAGTCCTGAGATGGGAGTGCATGGCTCTGCAATAATGCAATTGGCATTTCCACTAATGCTGCATCAATACATTGCTCCAGATTCTTGGCTTGATCAGAAATTGTGGTATCAAAACAAACCAAGTCTGACTTCTAAGTCATCGAAATATTCTATTCCATTAAAGCTGACAGGCTTTCTACCAACACAGTTATACATGGCTCATCCTAGGTAGGCTGGGGAGGGGATAAGGTTATCCTTCCATCCTCCAGTCACCAGCGTGCTTTCCCTACTTCGGTTAATGGCAGAAGGGTTCCAGCTTGAAACACCAGGATCTATATATTCCATAATTCTGCTTACTTCTGGCCAACTGCAATCCCAGATGCAGGAATCAGTCTTGGTATTGGAAGAGGATGTACCATTGATTCTTCAGGCTTCTTCTTCATCCCACTCTATTGCAGCAGCGTCTAGCAAGTTGGAAGCAATAGATCACTTGGCGCCACCTTCCCTTCCACCAAAGGAGCATCTTCTTTCACCCTCATCTTCGTTTTATTCAGAACCCTGTGCTGTTGGGTTCGGACATGGACTCTACAGGCATACCTTTTGACCCATTGTCAGAGTCACTGGACCATACATCGGAAGACCTCTTATACTCAAAGTTCATCAAGAAGATGTGAACAGGCCTGGGTGTTCATGTTCGAAAGGACAAATACCCCCATTCTGAGCTACTGGGGCTTCTAAAAATTCTCGACACTCCATCTGAGTCAGTGGCATTATCTGTTCCTACCATTCTTAATACTCTGCAAATGAAAATATGGGACACACCCATTTTGGGAATGCTGACTGCAAAAATACTGGACCTAAAGTACACGGTTCAACAGTCTCCAGGGTCCCTCAATTGCCACACCATTCAGTACTAGTCAAATGCAGAAAACACATTTTTAAATAAAAATAAATCTGTAGCAGATAAAATCTTCAGATTGTCCGTTCAGCAAACTAACTCAATTCTGCTCCATTCTTCCAAGTGATCTCAGCTTGGCTCAGGATGCTTTCCTCCTTGATTGGGGGTTCCCTGTATGTACCGGATCGTCCAGACTCCTGGGTTCATTCATCCGTGCGACAGGCAGAGACAGAGGAAGTAAAACTGACACTGCTTTATATATCTTGTTGCCCTCTGCAGTTCCTCAGTATTCCTCTGTCTCCAACAGTGGATGGCTGATGCTTGAACCCTGCAGTTTGGTCCAGTATTTTTATTTTGTTTTTATTTTTTGATTCTAGGCTGAGCCTTCCTCCCAGGGGGTCGGGGTTGCTCGTGAGGAGCCCCTACCCTGTTTGGTTGAGGCGGGGGGGGGGGGGGGGGTGCTGGGGGTCGGTGACCCTTTTGTACGCCTGTGCCACAAGGTAACCGTGAGGTGCACATCCGGTGGTCTGGATCCCTCCCTTTTCACGAGTTGGCTCCCAAATTAATTTTCCTCAGCTTGGGTCGGCTCTCTTCTCTCCCCCCCCCCCCCTGCCCTCTGCGTGGTTTTGGCGGGTTTTTTCTCGGAGTTTTCGATTTTTTAAAGATTTTTTTCCCTTGCTTCTGCTTCAGGTCAGTGACGCGATGGTGAGAGGGGTGGCTTGTCGCGCATGCGGGTCGACTCTGGTGCGTCTGAATCGCCGTGGTTTGTGCGCTGCATGTATTTCGGGGGGGAGGGCCCCTCGGAGCTCCCTAGGCCGGCTAAGTGGTGAAGAGGTATTTCTTCTCCTTCCCCGACGGCTCAGGGCTCTTCGGCTAGCGTGGGGCATCCCGTTGCTGTAACCTTGGGAACGGTGGCCATCTTGGATCCCCCGGCGGTCAGGCCCTTGTTTTCTGAGCCTGGAGAGGATCTCCCTCCAGTTCTTTCCTTGGTGCTCCCAGGTCCTCTCGAGGGACAGGGGGCCCCGGTAGGACCCTGGGGTGGAGGGCCCCTCCTTGCCTCAGGTTGACAGTGGGCGGGCTCCGGCCCCTTTTTTGCTTGAATTTGTGCTGCTTATGCATAAGACGTTTTGGGAACAGTACGAGGGGTATGTGCCTAGCGGAGGGGGGTCAGCATTCCTCTCCTTTACTCCTGGAGCCTGGTTTGTCCCAGGGCGGATCACTGCCTGACCCGGGCGCAGGTCAGAGCACACAGGGGGTGTTGCAGGGAGGCACTGCGCCCGCTAGAGTGTTGCGTGTGCCCACAGTGGCACCACAGGATGATCCCGCCGGCCCAGGCATATCACTGGCCGGTACTCGGGCAACAGACCCGGACGCGGTGGATGCCAACCAAAGTGACAATTTGGATCCTTGGCCTGTGGCAGAGGGGGATGACCCTAAGATCCTATGGTTGTTCCACAGAGACGAACTTGTGCCACTCCCGCAGGTCCTGGAGGAGCTGGGTCTCCAGTCTCCGTCTGATGACTCTAGCAAGGACTGTGCGGATCCAGTTTTACAGGGCATGAGGCGTCCCTCCTCCGGGTTCCCGTACCACGAATCCATTAAGACGGTGGAGCAGGAGTGGAAATAGTCCAGATGCGGGATTGAGAGTAAGTAGGGCTATGGCTAAGCTTTATGCTTTGCGGGAACAGACCCTGGAGTTTTCCCTCCCTAAGGTTGATGCCGCGGGCTCTGCCGTCATGAAGAAGACTACTATCCCAGTTGCGGGGGTGACAGCTCTGAAGGACGTTCAGGATCGCAAGTTGGAGATTCAGCTCAAAAGGATTTTTGAGGTCTCTGCGCTGAGTCTTCGCGCGGCTATTTCTTCCAGTCTCATGCAGAGGGCATGCTTACACTGGGTGCAGTGTTCTCAAGAGGAACAGATGCTTACGGATGTGCAAGCAGCTCAGGCAGACCGGTTGGAATCGGCGATTCCGTTTGTAGTAGATGCATTGTACGATGTCGTCCGGACGTCCTCCCGTTTTATGGGGGCTGCGGTGTCGGCCAGACAACTGCTCTGGCTTCGTAACTGGTCCGCGGATGTTTCTTCTAAGTCCCAGTTGACGTCTTTACCATTTAAGGGTCAGCTCCTATTTGGGGAGGAATTGATCAGATTGTGAAGCAGTTGGGGGACACTAAGGTGCCTCGCTTGCCGGAAGACAGGCCTCGGGGTGAGATGCAGTTTTCCCAATTGGCCGCGTTTTCAGTACACTCGCAGTTACACTGTGGTGGCGGCGGCACAGAGGTCCTTTTCGCCTAGAGGTCAGTCCTGGGGGCCGCCCTTTCGAGGGGACCGTAAACCCTTCCGGACCTCCAGCAATGCCGGTACCGCTGGACCCAAATCTGCTCAATGAAAGGAGGCCAGCCCACTCCGCCGTTCCTTTTGTAGGAGGTTAGCTAGCATTGTTTTACGGGGAGTGATCCAAGATCACACAGGTTCAGTGGGTTCTCGGTGCGTTAAGAGACGATTACGCCTTAGAATTTGCTCGGCCTGTCCGTGACCTGTTCCTAATCTCCCCCTGCGGCTCGCTGCAGAAGCGCAGGGTGGTGCGGGAGACTCTGCACAGGTTGCAGCGTTTGGAGGCCGTGGTGCCGGTGCCTCTGGAGGAACTTCGAACGAGGCGGTATTCGAGTTACTTTGTGGACCCGAAGAAGGAGGGAACCTTTTGCCCCATTCTCTATTTGAAACAATTGAACGTGGCGTTGAGGGTGCCCCGTTTTCGGATGGAAACGTTACGCTCGGTGATAGCAGCGGTACACACTCAGGAATTCCTGGTGTCCCTAGATCTCGTGGAAGCATATCTTCACATCCACATTTCTCGGGACCATCAGCGCTACCTGAGGTTTATGGGGGTCCTCGTTCATCCCTATCTGGATGATTGGCTCATTCAGGCGAAGTCAGAAGCCAGTTGCCATACAGCAGTGCAAACGGTACTTCGGACTTTGTGGTCCTTAGGCTGGGTGGTGAATTTGGCAAAGAGCCCACCTAGTGCCGTCACAAGCTCTAGAGTATCTGGGAGCGTTCTTTGACACCAACAAAGGCAGAGTTTTTCTGAAGAACGAGAGGGTCCGCAAGCTACAATCGCAGATTCGGCAATTGGCGCAGGTGAGAGTCCCCAGAGCTTGGGATGTGCTACAGGTCCTCTGTTCCTTGACTTCCACCTTGGAGCTGTGCCGTGGGCCTTTGCTCATATGCGTCCCCTTCAGAGAGCGCTTCTGGCCCAGTGGAGTCCTGTGTCGGCGAAGTATCACCAACCCGTTTCTCTTCCTCCGGAGACCAAGGACAGTCTGTCGTGGTGGTTACACACACCCATCCTCCTGCGAGGGGTTTCCTTGGAGATTCCGGATTGGATGATCCAGGCCTTGCGCGCTTCCGTGTCACACGTATTATCTTTTTTACAGGACGGTTTGGTCAAGGGCCTTGCTTTCAACTCTCTTAGAGTTCATGTGGTGGCATTGACGTCTTTGAGGGGAAACCTGGATAGCTACTGCTTGTCCTCTCATCCTGATGTGGTACGTTTCATTCAAGGTGTCAAGAATCTGCATCCGCCAGTGAGGAGAGTTTGTCCTCCTTGGAACCTCAACCTGGTACTTCGAGGTTTGTGTGAGGCTCTGTTTGAACCCATACATAGGGCTACTCTGAAGGATGTGACTTTGAAGGTTGTTTTCTTGAGAGCCATTTGCTCTGCAAGACGAATTTCAGAGTTACAGACTGTCATGTCGTGATCCTTTTCTTAAGATATCGGACGGGGGTGTGTCTTTACGGACAGTGCCATCTTTTCTCCCGAAGGTGGTATCTTTATTTCATGTTAATCTGTCAGTTGAGCTGCTGGCTTTTTCGGATTTGGCAGATTCGGAACCAAATGCTCGTGAGCTTCGGCTATTGGACGTCCGTTGAGCGTTGCTTCGCTATCTTAAGGTCACGAATGGTTTTAGATGATCTGACCATCTTTTTGTTTTGTGGAATGGTCCGAAGAAAGGGCTTCGAGCTTCCAAAGCCACCATTGCCAGGTGGCTTAAGAAAGCTATTGGATCCGCTTACATTCTCAAAGGTAAGCCAGTACCAGAAGGCTTGAGGGCTCATTCCACCTGATCTCAGTTGGCCTCTTGGGCAGAGGCTCACTTAGTATCGCGACAAGAGATTTGTAGAGCGGCGACTTGGAAGTCGCTGCATACTTTTGCAAGACATTATCGATTGGATGTGACAGATCGGGAGTCTCGGTCTTTTGGTGAAAGCGTGTTACGAGCGGGACTCTCCAGGTCCCACCCTGTTTAGGAATCTTTGGTACATCCCAGGAGTCTGGACTGATCCGTTATGTACAGGGAAAGGAAAATTTGGTTCTTACCTGATAATTTTCATTCCTGTAGTACCAAGGATCAGTCCAGAGTCCCGCCCAGGGGTTAAGGAGGGTGGAGAGGAGTCCGCTTAACTGTTGTACATTACAGATCTCAGAAGTTTTTTGTCAAGTTTCTCAAGTTTATATTCCAATGGGTTTTTTATGATGCTTTGTTGGCATTTAGCTTTGGTACAGATTAATACTGAGGAACTGCAGGGGGCATCAGGATCTATAAAGCATGTCAGTTTTACTTTCTCTGTCTCCGCCTGCTGGCATGGATGAATGAACCCAGGAGTCTGGACCGATCCTTGGTACTACAGGATCGAAAATTATCAGGTAAGAACCAAATTTTCCTATAGACTTCATGTTTGCTTTACCACCGATACCACTCATCACCAAAAAAGTACAGAAAGTTCTTCAAGATCATACTCTACTGATCCCCCCTGACTCCGGCATGACCCAGCCAAGCATGGTATTAATATCTTATACAACTTTCCAGCAGCCTTCCCATACATCTGGGGGCAGATCTTGCTCTACTAACTCAGGAACACAGGACACTTTATCATCCCACCCTGTGGGTGCTCAGCCTAACAGTCAGGAAGTTGATTGCTCAGTAATGGTTGATTTCCATTTATCTCATCGAGAAAGCCATCAACTAGAAGAAACAATGCCTTAAAATGGAATAGATATTCGATATTCCAAAAGGTGTCAGTGGAATGCATTTGACACCTTTTCCTGTGAGCCTTAGCATCTACTGCAGTTCTTGCTTCACCTATTGAACTCTGGTCTCGTCACTTCTTCTGTACGACCATACCTCAGCACCATAGCTGCCCATCAAATTTCACTGGATAGTAAACTGATTTCCACTCTTCTCTTGATCTCTCATTTCGTGAAAGGTCTATAGCATGTAAAACCCCCAGACCAAAAGCTTCTAGTGTTGTGAGATCTCAGTGTAGTTCTCTCTTCACTGATGAAGCCTCCCTTTGAGCCTTTGAAATCTGCTTCCCTAAAGTTTTTGCCTTGGAAGGAGATTTTTTACCTCTGCGAGAAGAGTTAGTGAACTCCAGGTACTCGTTCACTATCCTCCATATCTGCATTTCTTTTACAACAGTATAGTTCTCCAAGTTTCTACCAAAGGTAGTCTGTGGCTGGGGCTAGCTATAGAAGCTTTTTCTTGCATTCTTGTGCACACTCTGCTGCCTGAGCAATGAAAAGACTGAATTAATTCTGAATCATGAAACTCCACAATGTGTCAGTCGTTTGCTTAAGATATATAATTCAGTGAGGACTTTAAGATCTGCTGGGAAATGCCTATTAGATGAACCATCAGTTAAACAGATCAGATTTATAGATTCACCTGAGAGGATATTTGCAGTGGCATGGAATAGTCTGCTTGACCCCTGAAGGTCAGATGTGTGTTTTTAAGGCATTTAAGAAAAAGTTAAAAACCTATTTATTTCAATATATTCTTTGTGATGTTTCATGCCACTTAAGGACATGTTATGTATTTATTAACTAGGGAAATACCTACAGTACCTGCAAATAATCTGCTTTGAAGTGCTGAGAAGCAGAATATAAAATAAATAAATATCAATCAAACCATCATGCTGTACAGTCATGAAGACAAGAAAGCCCTTTATACCTCGGACTGCAAAGGAGCCTTGGCATATTACAAGAGACAAACTTAGCCACATCATCAAACCAATCGCTTTTTGTCTATGACCCCAACTGACTGGGGCATAGCAGTTGCCAAGCATATTTTATCTAATTTTTTAGCAGAATGCATTTATCACTGCTACACCTTAGCAGGATTTCAGATCACAGATTCTGTTGTAAAACTCAAGTGCGAGCTATGGCCCCTTCTGTCCCTTCCCTTCATGAAGTGCCCATTGAAGATATCTGCAAAGCTGCAACATGGTCTTTGGTTCATATCTTTATATCCCATTAGTCTTGATAATATCTCAAAGACTGCCAGTAAATTTGGACAAACAGTTTTTTGCAATCTGTTCTCACTGTAGTCCCCTCTCCATGGTGGAGTCTGGGTTGCTTACTAAGTAAATGCTGTACTGTATCCCTCAGCTTGGGACTCCTCCCATATAATGGCTAATTCAGCCTGCTTATCACCGGAAAAAGCAAGCCTGCTTACCATAAATGGTGTTTTCCGTAGATAGTACAATGAATTAGCCATAGAATTGTTACCTGCCTTCTTGGAGAGTTGACTACATACCTAGATTTAGCTCTGGTACTTACTGAGGAGGTTCACGAGGCAACACCTGCGTTGGAATTCCTACACATATTCAGTAGAGCTCAAAGCTCTACTATCTTAGAGAGATAAGTCCGTTCAGTGCCACCAGATGACATCACCCACATGCAATGGCAAATTCATCCTGCTCTCTACGGAAAATACTGTTTACAGTAAGCAAATGTGCTTTTCTCTCTCTTATACGAACACACCTATGTTGTGTTCTTGCATACTCTTTCATGCTTCTTGAACTGCCTCTTAACTTTTATGATTTCTGAAACTCTGCTTGATCTATATTAGATGTTTCCCTGATAAGAGCCCCCACACCCATGACAGATTTTTTGCTGGATTTGGCAAGTGGGATGGTAGTGTGGACAGAGGTGGTACATTAGGGAAAAACATCACAGTGAAAATCCCTCAAGGGCCACCTGTACCTGCTCAGCGTCACCGATCTTCCTCTGTAGTTGATATATTCTTTTGCTTTCACTCAGTCTGCCCATCTGCACCAGCCCACAACCTAGCAGAGGGATAGCGGTGCACCAGCTGCCCAGGAAGTTCCAATTTTAGGTATAGAAAAAGGTTAGGAGAACACAGCCCCTTATGTTGATGACTTAGATCAACTGCATATAAACTGAGGAAGACATGATGGCATCTCAGAGCATGAAGGAAATATGTATTTTATTTAGATCCAGTTCAGGCTGTTTCATTGGTAGCTCAAGATGTTAAGGTAAAGCACAGTAAGCATTTAAGAAGCACTTTGCTTTTTTTTTCTGCTTTTGGTGATCTCCTAAAATGGGTGCTTCTTGTGCTGGTGGCTCCCGAAAGCCCTCACTCACATTTACCTGCTTTCTTCCCTTTCAGCTCCGACTACTCCCAGTTCCCCGCCGAGGCCATGCTAGGCAACGCTTTGGGTTTGCTGCTGATCGCTTTTGGTGTGGTCATCGCCTACATCGTGATACGCGACGACTGGAAACGCCCTCTCTTGCCAGAGGAGCAGGCACTCTCCATGGACTTTAAGACACTCACAGAGGGGGCAGAGAGCCCTGGTGAGCAATGATGGCTGTGTTAGCCAATCCATGGAAGATAACTGTCTGCTTGTTAGTGTCTGGGTCTGTTGTTTGTTTAAATATAGGGAGAACAGGGCACTATTGTATGCTATAGTGAAATACAATGTAAAGTGTATTGAGGACAGTACTAGGACAGATCTTTTGTCCTCAGTTTTAAAAGCTAAGGAACTAAAGCTGCTGCTGCCCTTACGCGCTGTCTTCGCCTGTGTTGCCATTTTTCTAAGCAAACAGCTGGAAGCACTGCTCGTGATCTAGCACTAAACTCGGTAAACTTTCAAGCCATCAATATATATGGCTCTTTCCCCCACCAAAGTGTGTTAACTACTCTAAGCAGAGATTATAGCTTTCAGAGCAGGTTGCAGATCCTTTCTAGGACCCTCCTGCATGGCAGATTTTGCCCTGTTCACAGAGGTATAACTGCTTCTGAGGTCCTGTGGACAGAACTGCTGTAGCTGAATAGGATTTTGAAGACCTAGAAATCTTGAGTTCTGTGCGTGACAGCATTCCTGGCTGCAGGCATGGAAGCTTAGAGAATGTCACTCCTGTGGGTGCCGTGCCAACACCTTACTTGGTGCTAGTCGTACCTTGTCTTTGTTTGATCCAGTACATATCTGGGTGGTATACTGGGCTATTATTACTGGGTGTATGGATGAGCTAGCCAACACACTTTCCCCTATTATTACACAAGCCCCATTCTACCTGCGCAGACTGCAAGCTGCCCTGGCACTGTGCCAGTTTTCCATGAACCGGGAAAACCTCCCAGCCGACTTTGTAGCAAACAGGAAGACCTTTTGTGGGGGGAAGGTGGGCAGTTGGACTTATTTTTAACCTAAACCAGGTCTGGAACACTAAGCTGCCAGTTGATTAGCACAAGCAGACTAATGTAAAACATGAGCCACCTAACTGGCCCCCGTGGGGTTGGGAGGAGTTTACAGCTATAACTGTTCTCCTACTCAGCCATAGGTGGGATGCTTGTCTGCAGAGGTGCAGCACCCCTGTTGCACTTCAAGATGGTGACAAAATGACAAATCATAAAATGGCTGATGGCAGCATAAACCACCTATTCTTTCTTTGTTTTTAGAGAGAATTTGTTTCCTGATGACCCCATTTCTAACTTTTTTTGGTTCCTCAACAGTGTTTTTGCCTGAGATTATTGGTAGCTACTTAGGTAAAAGTTCAACATGGGGAAAGCGGGGGAATTACTTATGTGCCACAGTCCCAGTATTGGAAGGTTCTCTGCCTTACTTTAATAACAGATGCAGTATATTGATATTCAGGTGTGAAAAGGGACTTGAAAAGACACAGGAGGGTGGGATGATTTGCCTTATCTACCTTTGTTGGGATAAACCTCTTTGCTGACCCAGGCCTGGCAGTGAATGGAGACCCATTTTAGATCCAGCCACCCATGGGAGATGTCGCCAAGCAAACAGCACTAAAACCTGGCCTATTCCATGTCTCCAACTTGGGTTAAGGAAGGCCACATGGGCAAGCTTGTACCAAAAGGCACCTGAACGCTGGGGCATAGTTGTATGATGGATAGTATGTCCTCTCTCTGTATAGTAATTTGTGTGTTGGTGGAGTGAATGCTTTTGTGACATTATAATAAATATTTTCAGCAGGCAGCAAGCTGGTTGGGTCTCTGCTTGGGATGGGGATGAATCGTACCCTAATCCTAATGTCTGAGCTGTTACGCACAGCTGTGGAGCATTGCTTCTCACTTCCTACAGTGCACTGCATGTGTTTTCCATTAACCTGTTTTCTTTTAGGAATGCTTTTATGTAAAAATATAAATAAGATGATTAGATTATTAATTTAATGGCATTTATATTAAAGGAAAAAAATCTGCATTAATGTGGCCATTATGAGGTATTATTAACATTTTTGTGCCTGCACTGGCAAACTTATGTCTTGTTCCCTTCTCATGTCCTCGCCTTAAAGGGCCAATGGTGGCCCAATATAATCCAAGCATGTCACTTCACTTAGGAAAAGGCACCCAGCCAGGAGTGCATTCATAAGAACAAAAGAAGTTGCCATACTGGTTCAGACCAAGGGTCCATCAAGCCCAGCATCCTGTTTCCAGCAGTGGCCAATCCAGGCCATAAGTACCTGGCAGGTACCCAAACATTAAGTAGAGCCCATGTTGGTAATAAGCAGTGGCTATTACCTAACTCTACTTGACTAATAGCACTTTATGGACTTCTCTTCCAGGAACTTGTTCAAACCTTTTTTTTAAACCCAGCTAAGCTAACTGCCCTAACTGGCAACAAATTGCAGAGCTTAATTGTATATTGAGTGAAAAAGAATTTTCTCTGGCTTGTTTTAAATAATGCTATATGCTAACTTCAAGGAGTGCCCTCTAGTCTTTCTGTTATCTGAGAGAGTAAATAACCGATTTACATTTACCTGTTCTCGACCTCTCATGATTTTGTAGATCTCCATCTATCCCATCTCAGCCGTCTCTTCTCCAAGCTGAACAGCCCTAACCACCTCTTTAGCCTTTCCTCATAGGGAAGCTGTTCCATCCCCTTTATCATTTTAGTAGCCCTTTTCTGTACTTCCTCAAGTGCAAAAACTTTTTAAAATATATCCGAAGCAAAAATCCATTTATTTGAACCTCTGAGTTATAATAACAGTAGCAGTCTCTCTACTCTCTACCTCCCCGTCATCCTCAACCTCTGGTACCCCCCCCCCCCCCCCCCCCACTTACCCTAGTATTATTACCTTTCCCTTCTCCATTCATATTCCCAACATCCACCCTTTTTCCTATTTTACCCCGTTTACTCCCCGGCCTCTAACATTCCTCTCGTTGCACCCCTCGTTCCTCTGTTAAACCTCCTTGCTCAGAATTGTGTTTGCGATACTTTCATTGAGCTCACTCACGATCCTCGCCTCTTGATTCTTATTTAAACAATTTTTCAGCTCAGACGTTGTTCTTACCTCCTTGTAATTTATCCAATAGTATCGCTCTGGAATGACCACGACCTGCTGTACATTTTGTATTATAGTTCACCTTATCTAGCATTCTAGTTCATTAGCTTTATATGTAACACATAGCTCCTCGAATTTAACATTTAGTTATTCTACTGTTCCTTTCCTCTTATAGTTGTTACTGTTCCATGTAATGGCTCCGCCTAAATGTTCCTAGTTATATGTAAACTGATACGATGTGCAAACGGATATCGGTATAGAAGAAACTCTAAATAAATAAATAAAATAAATAACTTTGTCTGGCACACTGAGCATGCCCAGCATGCCACCAATCCCATGGCTACATGGGGTCCCCCCTCAGTCTCGTTTCCAAGCGAAAACTAAAACAACAAAATGTAGACAAACCCAACTCCATGGGCTGTGGGCGGGTTTCGTGAGGACTAACTTCCTTCTGTCCTGGGAGATCATCTGTTACAGGAAAGCAACTCTGCTTTCTCCCAGGACAAGCAAGATGGTAGTCCTCACAGATGGGTGAATACCAATCTGCAGGCTGCCCCTGGAATGGATTGGGCCAACAGGCACCCAATCACGTGCACCAGGCACAACCGGGGTGCTGTTGGCAACAGCGGGGGCAGTCTGAACCTCATACTGGGTCCTAGGTAGGGAGAGTTGGGTTCTCACACTGGAAATAGGTTACAGAGGGCAGACTGATCAAAGACGCTATCCTGTTGACCGACCTTGTCCAGACCGTAATGGGCTGCGAGGTGTGGAGGGAACTCCACATTGCAGCCTTACAGATTTCAGCAACGGGGACTGCCCGGACGTGTTCCACTGATGCTGCCATGGTCCTTACTGAGTGCATTTTCACTCAGCCCCCGAGCGGAAGGCCTGCTTGCTTGTAGCAGAAAGCAATACAGTCTGCCAACCAATTGGACAGGGTCTGCTTGCCCACTGTAACTCCCAAGTATATTTTTGTCAAAGGAGACAAAAGAGTTGGGTGGACTGCCTGTGGGCTGTGGTGCGCTCTAAATAAAAGGTGAGAGCACATTTGCAGTCTAAGGTATGCAGAGTCCGCTCACCTGATGAGTGTGTGGCCTCGGGAAAAAGGTGGGCAACATCATAGGCAGGAATTTAGGGTGAGTGCGCAGTCCCACCCAGTTGTGGAAGAATCTTTTGTAAGGTGAATAGGGCACTAGAGCCTGCAGCTCACGGACTCTATGAGCAGAAGTAACCGCCACAAGGAAGATGACCTTCCAGGTGAGGTGCTTGAACTCGCAGGAGCATGGGGCTCAAATGGAGGCTGCATGAGCCATGCCAGCACTATGTTGAGGTCCCAGGACCCAACAGGGGGACATAGTGGAGGCTTCAGTTGAAGTAAGCCTCTCATGAAGCACCCCACTAAGAGCTGCACCGAGACCGGAGTGTCACCCACTCTGTGGTGGTAGGCGCTGATGGCGCTCAGATGCACCCGGATTGAGGCAGTCTGAAGTCCAGACTCTGAAAGGCGCCAGAGGTAGTCCAAAAGCCTAGGTGTGAGGCATGTGAAAGGGTCAAGACAAGAATCTCCTCCGCTTTGCTTGGTAGGACTTCCGAATGGAAGGCTTACGCGAAGCTACGAGGACTTGTGAGACATTGTCTGAAAGGCTAAGGGACCGCAGTACTAGCCTTTCAATATCCAGGCCGTGACAACCAACAACCGGAGGTTCGGGTAACGTAACCTGCCCTGACCCTGCGTGATGAGCCAGGTGAATGGGGTCCTGGACAGAAAAGTTGCAGAGTATTGGAAACCAGACCTGACGCAGCCAATACTGGGCTATGAGGATCATGGAGCCTCGGTCCTGTTGTAGCCTCACAAGAGTCTTGCCTATTAGTGGAATCAGAGGGTATGCATTCAGGAGACCCGCACTCCAGTAGTAGGTGAAGGCATCCACGGCTGTTCTCTGTCCTTCCTTCTGCAGGGAGCAGAAGCGGCCCACCTTGTGGTTCTGTGAGGACACAAAGAGATCTATGTTCGGTTGACCCCACCGATGGAAGATCATGTCCACCACGGAGGGGTTTAGGGACCACTCGTGTGGGTGGAAGATCTGATTGAGGCAGTTTGCCACTACATTCTCAGTCCCTGCCAAGTAGAAGGCTCGAAGGAGCATGGAACATGACAGGGCCCAGGGTGAAATCTGCGCCGCCTCTTGGCAGAGGAGGTAAGAGCCTGTGCCCCCCTCTGCTTGTTCACATACCACATGGCCACTTGGTTGTCCATCTGGATCAAGACAACCCTGTTGGACAGGCAGTCCTGGAATGTGTAGAGTGCATACAGCATCGCTTGAAGTTTATCTGGCATCTCGCCTCAGGCTTCGACCACACTCCTTGTGTGTGGAGGCCGTTGACATGGATCTCCCCCCCCCCCCCCCCCCCAGCCTAGGTTGGAGACATCCATGGTCAGGATCACCTGAGCAGCAGGGGGCTGAAAAGGAAGTCACTTGCTGAGGTTGGATTCCTGCATCCACCAGGCGAGGGAGAGCTGGAGTGGTTTGGTTATCTGGACCAGTGTGGAGAGTTCTTGAGAGGCTTGGTGCCACTGGGACCACAGGGTCCATTGCGTGACCCTCATGGCCAAGTGGGCCATTGGGGTGATGTGCACAGACAATGCCATGTGACCCAGCATCTTCAGGAGCAGGCGGGCCGAGGCAGTCTGCCAGCAACGGATGGACCTGGCCAGCCCGCTCGCAGCCGCGCTTGCTGGGAAGGAATGCTTTGGCTACCGTGGTGTCCAGATCCACCCCGATGAAGTTGAGTCGCTGGGACAGAGTCAGCTGGGATTTCGGGTAGTTTACAAGGAACCCCAGTGATTGAAGGAGTCTCAACATCATGTGCAGGGACTGAAGGGCTCCCACTTTTGAAGAACTCTTGGTGAGCCAATCGTCCAGATATGGGAACACATGCACCCCGTTCCGGCGCAAATGTGCTCCCACCATTGCTAGGCACTTTGTGAAGACCCAGGCTGCGGAGGCTAGCCTGAAGGGGAGAATCCTGTATTGGAAGTGCCAGTGGCCTACTACGAAGCACAGATACTTGCTATGAGGCGGAAAGACGGCAATGTGCGCGTAGGCGTCCTGTAGGTCCAGAAGTAGAGTACCCAAGGATATCATTTTGAACTGCTCTCTTCAGAGGAATTTGTTTAAGGCCCAGAGGATGAGGATGGGATAGAGGCCGCCTGTTCTCTTCGGAATGAGAAAATACCGGGAGTAGAATCCCAGGCCATGCTGAGCCTGGGGAACCGATTCCACAGCTCTGGACTGTAGCAGGGCCGAGAGTTCTAACTTGAGGGTCGTTGCGTGTTCTATGAGTCTCTACGCTAGAGAGGGTAGGGAGTCTGGAGGAACACTGAGAAGGTTCAGGCGGTATCTTCATTCTACGATGGCCAATACCCATCAATCGATGGTGATTGGGGACCAGTTGTTCATGAATGGGCAGAGACAACCTCCCACAGGTGGGTCGGACGGTATGGGCAAAGGGGTTAGTTGTCTGCTCTCTCTGTGCCAGTCAAAAGCCAGCTGCAGGGCTTGGCTGGGGAGACTGGCTGAGCCCTAGGAACTCTTTGCGGGTGAGGGTGACCTCTTTGGTTAGCCCGAGCTGGATGAGCCCGGGAGGCCGGAGGATAGTATCTCCGTTGCCGGTAAAACTGCTTCCTGGAATTCCTATGTGGCACCCTGTGTGTCTCCGAAGAGGGTCAGAGGTGGTAGTAGACAACTGACGTAAGGTCTCATGGTGGTCCCTGAGTTGGGCCACTGCGTCCCGGATTTTGTCCCCAAACAGGTTTTCTCCTGTACAGGGGATATCAGCCAGTTTGTCTTGAACCTCCGGCCGAAAGTCGGAGGCTTTCAGCCAGGCCCAACTTCTGGCTCTAATGCCTGTGCTGAGACACTTGATGCTGTCTCAAAGATGTCATAGGCCGCTCTCACTTCGTGTTTTCCGGCTTCCAATCCTTTTTGGAGGATGGATTCTAGGCCTTCTTGAAATTGTTGTGGCAGATTCTCGGCAAACTTGTGGATCTGTTTCCAGAGGTTCCGGTTGTACTGGGTCACGTACAACTGGTATGCTGCTATGCGAGTAATAAGCATGGATCCCTGGAAAACTGTTCAATCTAGAGCGTCTAAGGCTCTGTGGTCCCTCGCCGGAGGTGCAGAGGAGTGTGACTGGGCCCTCTTGGCTTTCGTCTGGGCTAATTCTACCCCCACTGATTGGTGAAGCAACTGGCTCCTTTGGAAGCCTAAGGCACGTTGCACCAGATTGGTAGCGTCAGTCTTTCTGTTCACTGGGGCCACAGAACCTGGGTGTTCCCAGAGCCAGTAGAGGAGGTCTAAAAGAACCTCATGTATGTATGGGGACAGCCATTACTTCCTTAGGGACATCCACAAATTGGAGGACTTTCAATATCTTGTGGCGGGCATCCTCTTCAGTCAAAAGCTGGAAGGGAATAGTTTCCGTCATTGCCCGCATAAGCCCGCGAAGGATAAGTCTTTGGGAGGCGAGCACTGTCTCTTGTCTGGGGGGAGAATGTCCTTGGAGGCCTCTGAGGAATGATTGGAAGAGAAGTCTTCCCATGGGTCATAAGGGGCTTCCTCCTCACCACTGAGTTGTCCGGGTCGAGGAGGGAGGTCAGAACCCAAAGTACAGGGTGCAGGCACTGATGGTCGGTGAAGTGGAACCGACAATAATGCTGGCATCGGGACCTGCGGCGGACGCCAGAAGGCAGAGGACCCAGGAAAGGGATCCGGCATCGGTGGTACCAGCTGAGGGGACAGGCGTTGCGCCGTTTCCTCCTCTTCCGAGGATCCCGGAATTGGGATCGAGACGGGGGGAGGCTCTGGTGGTGGACAGGGCACTGGAGGAGGGGGGGGCCCTCCCGGTACAGGCTGCATTGGTAGGGCAGCGAGCAGCATGTTCAACCTTTCCAGCAGGTGCGCTGATTCTGATGCTGGTATGGGAGCCAGCTTCAGTGGCTGCTGGAGGCCCTGAAGGGCGTTTAGCACTGCCTGTTAAATCATGCAATCCAACTTCTCTCTAAAAGCAGGTGCGGAAAGTACCGACCCGGGAGGAGGCAGCAGGCTGGGCATCACCGGAGCCTCCACAGGGGTCCGTGGAGGCTTGGTACCCGGCACTGATATCGGTGTGGAACGCCTTGGACTCCCAGGCTTGGAGGAGGGTAGGGACTCTTCTCCTCAGGGTTTCTTCGGAGGGGGTTTGGCTGAGGCCGATCCAGTGTCGGTGCCAGCACTGGTCAGTGAAGAACGTCGGTGCTGATAACTGTGCTTCTCACAGTGCTCGGCCCAATCCTTCTCCGGCACAGAGGATGATGATCCTGAAGCTTTTGAGCGCTCCGATTGCCGGAGAGAGGTGATCTCCTGCCTTTTGATCATCATGGTGGGGCACCTAGGGCGAAGGTCCCAAGTCAGATCGATTCCCGCAACCCGACGTACCTACCACAGGAGATGATGGAGCAGATTGCTTGGAACCAACAAGTGCTCCATCTTGTCCAGGTGGGTGCGTCAGCCTTTGGGGGTCATCTGAGCACAGCTGGGACACAGACGGACATCGTAGAAAGACCCAAGACACAGGACACAAATGTTGTGTGGGTCCATGATGGACATAGTCTGTGGACACTCAGGGCACTTCCAAAAACCAGTCGCCATTGAAAAAAGGCGGTGTGCAGTTGGTGGCCATTGGCCACCGGGAGGTAGACACTCGGGAACTGACCACGGCAACGTGAAAACAGACCTACCGAGCGCCGGAAGAATCAGTTCGCGATGGGGCACCCCGAAGTGGGGAAAAACTGAAGAAAAACTTTGCATTGTTCAGTGAGGAAAAAAGTTCTCAACAGAGCTCCACAAACTGCGATGCAACAGCTCCGCGAAAAAAAGGAGACTGAAGGGGGACCCCATGTGGCCACGGGGTTGGTGGCATGTTGGGCATGCTCAGTGTGCCAAAGTTCTAGAAACTTTGACAAAAGTGTTCCATGACGGGGCTACATCTGATGATGTCACCCTTCTGAGAGGATTAACATCCTGCTTGTCCTGGGAGAAGTAACTGTACTATGGAAGTCACCCCTTAATGTTCAGAAGGTTTTCACCCAGTGTGTATCCTGGCCAAAAGCCAGGCCTTTCAAAGGGTAATGCTTCTCTTAGGTTATTAAGTATCCCTGCATGACTAACACAGAGTGTCACAAACATTTAGCCAAGAGTTCTTATTTTAGCACTTGAACATTCTCATAACCCTATACAACAAAAAAAAAAAAAATTAGCAAGGGGAGCTCTTCTTTTGCATGCCTCATTCAACTCATCCCCTTTTACAACCCTCATTCCCCAGCTCCTTTCTTACAGCCCACCATCTCTCACCCACCCTGCAGCTTTTTGGCTGAATCAGTTGCAGAATTTGTCTTAAAACAGGACCAGCATTGGATGAGGATGGAGGTATAGAGCTATACCTCTCACCTTCTCTCTGACCTGTGCACATTCAACCTTTCCCTATGGCCTGTGCACCAGACTCAGCCCTCTTCTCACTTCCCCTTTCCACCAGCTTTTGCCCCACACGCAACCCTCCCCTCTCACAGGCTTGTACACCATGCTCCACATTTCCACTTCTCCACCACCACATCTGCCTTTATCCCAGGACAAGCAGGATGCTAGTCCTCACATATGGGTGACGTCACCGACGGAGCCCAGTGCGGGAAATCTTTCTGTCAAAGTTTCTAGAAACTTTTGACTGGCCCTGAGAGGCCACTGAGCATGCCCAGCATGCCATGATATTCTCTGCCACAGGTGTCTCTCTTCAGTCTTCGCTTTTCCGTGCTGCCTCACGCATCGCGGGACTGGAGCCGTTGCGTTCTTCACGAAGTCTTTTGTGACTCAAAAAGTCATAATCCTTGATATTCTCTCTCATATAAGTCTCTCACGGGTTATTCTCGCCAGCTGGTGAGTACCGTTTACTTGATTTCTCATTTTTCAAGAAATCCCTTCTCACGAATTCACATCCATCGACGGCCGTCGATCCCAAAATGGCGACCGGATTCAAAAAGTGCCCTGTTTGTAATAGAAATATGTCGATAACCGATCCACATTTGGAGTGTGTACTCTGCCTCGGAGAAAAACACGACGTGAGTACATGTCCCAAATGTGCGGAAATGACAGCAAAGGGACGGAATGCCAGACAGGAGAAGATGGAACATTTGTTCCAACTCCAGTTAATTCCCTCTCCTTCCAAATCATCGAGGTCGTCTCCGACTGGAGCGACCAAACGAGTACTAGTTAAAAAGCCGCGTCTGGACGGATCCGGTGATCGCCCATCCTCACCATCATCGGTGCTATCGACAAAGTCGGCCGACCATCTAAAATCCAAGCATCAACGTCCGTCATCCTCCACATCGATGTCCCAAGACGAGTCGATGGCAAAGTGGCCCCGAGAACAGGAAACACCGGCGCCTGGGCCGTTGTCTCCGCTGATTCCAGACACGCCTCAACACTTCATCGCAGGATGTCTCCTTACCGCTACCGCTTACAACTGCGATGACTACATCAGTTGTACAGCTGGAATTGTCTATTTTAATAAGACAAGCAGTCATCCAGGCTCTTCAAGAGCAAGCTGTTCCGGCGATTCCGCCGATGCCTCCAACATCGATGCCGATACTTCCAGCAGTACCGATGCCGGTGGGCCCACCGATGCCGGCGCCATCATTGGCACTGAGGTCATCGATCGATTCCATCACCACTACACCGAGGCTCTTGACGTCATCAACATCGATTTTCGTCCATATTCTATCGGGCCCTTTGATGACGTTCTCTATTCCATCGACGTCGATGACTTCAGTGACACTTCCACCGATGACAACGTCGAGGACATCCTCGATACCATCGAGACAACCTTTATACGAGCCTCCAGAAGTTCAGGATCAGGCTTTCTATTGGCGCCTTTTGCAAAGGTTCCAGGATGTAATCGATACTCTACCATCTACGAAGCCACAAGACATTTCTACAATATTTTCCACCGATGATCCACAGCCAGGACCTTCAGGCCTTCACTTCCCACCTAAAACAACACCAAAATCTCCTTACAGAGAAGATTCTGAAGATTCTTGGGATGAGCAACACTCTCAAATTTCTTCAGAGGAGTTCATGTCTGACCCTTCTTCTCCAGATCAGAGAAAGAAGTCACCCCCAGAGGATCTATCATTCTCCTCATTCATCCAAGGCATGGCTGACTCTATCCCATTCAAACTCACAGCAGAGGAAGATACCAGGGCACAAACCCTTGAAGTTTTACAGTTTGTTGACCCACCCAAACAGGTCCTGGCAGTGCCAGTCCATGAGGTCCTATTGGATCTTCAACGACGAATTTGGGAACATCCATCTTCTGTTCCTGCAGTGAACAAGCGTGTGGACACTACTTACATAGTCCATCCAGCTCCAGGCTAACAGAAACAGCAATTACCACACCAATCTGTGGTAGTGGAGTCGGCACAGAAAAAATCCAAATGTGTGCGCCCACACTCATCGACCCCACCTGGTAGGGACCATAGATTCCTAGACTCATTAGGAAAAAAGGTCTATCAGAGTTCCATGTTAAACACCAAAATTTCTGCCTACCAGCTGTACATCACTCAATACCAGAGGAACCTCTGGAAACAAATGGAAGAATTTTTTACCTCCTTACCCACACAATTCCAGGAACCAGCACAAGCTGTGATCAACAAGGGACTAGAGGCAGGTAAACATGAAGTGAGAGCAGTCTACAACAATTTTGAGACTGCTTCCAGAGCAGCAGCAGCTGGAATCACTGCCCGTAGATGGGCCTGGCTCAAGGCATCTGACCTCAGGACTGAGGTGCAAGAAAAACTTGTGGATCTGCCCTGTCTTGGTGACAATCTGTTCGGGGATAAGATTCAGGAAGCCGTACAACAACTTAAGGACCACACTGAGACTCTACGTCAGCTGTCTCAAACCCCACAAGAGCCTGCTACTCAGTCTTCTCGTTGTCCTCCACGAAGAGAAACCAGACATTCTTATTACAGGCCATGCAGATACTACCCCCAGACTTCTAGGGGTAGGTCTACCAGACCACAACAATGCTCCCAGGCCAGGCAATCTAGGCCTGCCCGTCCACAACCCCCTGCGCAGACAGGCCCTGCGGCAGGCTTTTGAAACACAGCCCAGATACAAACCCAACCTTTCAATCCTAAGCCAAACCTACCAGTGGGCGGAAGTGTGTCTCACTTTCACACAAATTGGCAAAACATAACATCAGACCAATGGGTACTCTCCATAGTGTCTCGAGGCTACAATGTTGAGATTACTTACCTGATAATCTCCTTTTCCTTAGTGTAGACAGATGGACTCAGAACGAATGGGATAGTATCCGCGTGCTAGCAGTTGGAGACGGATCTGATGTCAGTACGGGGTATATATATCCCCATAGTAATCTTCCTTGCAAAAGCTGTTATGGATGTGTGTACTGACGCTCAGTGAAAAGTGAAACAGGATTCCCCTGACCGATTGATAGTAGCTGGAGACCGCCAGCATTCACAACCGGAAGGCGTTAACACCTGGTAGAGTCTACGCTCTTATAGAAATAGATGACATGGCTTACCTTGAATCGGTGAAACCCATGTACACAGGCAGCTGGGCGGGATACTGAGTCCATCTGTCTACACTAAGGAAAAGGAGATTATCAGGTAAGTAATCTCAACATTTCCTGGCGTGTAGCCAGATGGACTCAGAACGAATGGGATGTACAAAAGCTTTACTCCCAGCCTGGGCGGGAGGCTGCCTGAGGACCATGTAGGACTGCCCTCGCAAATGCTGAGTCCTCCCTGGCCTGGACATCCAGACGGTAGAACCTGGAGAAGGTATGGAGGGAGGACCATGTCGCCGCTTTACATATTTCTGCAGGCGACAGCATCCTGGATTCTGCCCAAGATGCTGCTTGTGCTCTGGTAGAATGAGCCTTGACTTGTAGAGGCGGAGACTTCCCGGCCTCCACGTAAGCTGCTCTGATAACTTCTTTAATCCAGCGGGCGATGGTGGGCCGTGAGGCCGCTTCACCTTGCTTCCTCCCGCTGTGCAGGACGAAGAGATGGTCCGTCTTTCGTAGTTCTTGTGTCACTTCCAGATATCTGGGCAGCAATCTGCCAATGTCAAGATGGCGTAATAAACGCCCTTCTTCAGATTTCTTCAAACCCACTGTGGTAGGCAAGGATATGGTTTGGTTAAGATGAAACTGTGAAACCACTTTAGGTAGAAAGGAGGGAACTGTACGAAGATGGATAGCCTCAGGAGTGATTCTGAGAAAGGGATCACGGCAGGACAGTGCTTGTAGCTCTGAGATGCGGCGTGCCGAACATACCGCCAGTAGGAACACCATCTTCAAGGTTAGAGAACGGAGAGA
This sequence comes from Rhinatrema bivittatum, assembly GCF_901001135.1. Lineage (NCBI taxonomy): Eukaryota > Metazoa > Chordata > Amphibia > Gymnophiona > Rhinatrematidae > Rhinatrema > Rhinatrema bivittatum. Next base: position 69,023,764 of record NC_042626.1, on the reverse strand, counting down.
TAGTCCCCGAAGGGGTCTGAAGGTGGATCCCGCGAGGAAATCCAAAACAAGATTGAGGTTCCATAAGGGCACAGGCCACTTTAGTGGCGGACGAATATGCTTGACTCCTTGCAGGAAGCGAGAAACATCTGGGTGCTTGGCGATGGTCTTGCCCATCCCTCCTGGACTGTCCAGCGGCAGGAGGTCCCGCTCACGATAAGGGCGTAAGGGTCCAGGAACAGGATCTGCAGGAGCTGCCACCACAGCGGCAGCCGCAGCAGCCGCCGCAGTTGCAGCCACCGCAGGAACAACAGGAACAGCAGGAACCGCAGGGCCCGGACGGGAAGCCGTTTGCATCTATACAAAGGCATGAATCCCCTTAAAGAGATCCACCCAGGCAATGGAAGCAGCCTCTAATCGCCGGGGTACAAGATCCCCCGGGATTCCCGATTGGTCGAGACTGCCCGCTAAATCCGGGGTAGCCCCTGGGGAACTGTCAGCAAATCGTGGCTGAGACTGGGCCTGGCTCGAGGGTCCCACGGCCTCCTCACATTGGGCACGTAGGGAGTCTGGCTCTTCACTGTGCGTGGCTCTAAGCTGGCATGCAGAGCAGAGGCCAAGGGCTTTAATGCCTGAGGCAGGCGGTGCCACCGCTGAAGACGCTGATACGTTCTGTTCCATTTAAAGAGAAGCGGCAATAATATATGTTTAATATAACAGGCGCGCAATAATAATATGCGGCAGCAATAGGCGCTTAATACAACAGGCGCACAATAAGAATAATATGCGGCAGCAATAGGCGCTTAATACAACAGGCGCACAATAAGAATAATATGCGGCAGCAATATGCGCTTAGTACAATAGGCGCACAAAAATAATAATATGTTCTCAGCACTAGGCGGTCATGAAAACAGCACAATTGTATGCAATATGCCGCCAACAATACACGCTTAAAGGCTTTCAATAAGCGCTTAGCAATAAGCGATTAGCAATATACGCTCAATGGCATTCAATAGGCTTTCAGCAATAAGCGTTTAGCAATATACGCTCAATGGCATTCAATAGGCTCTCAGCAATAGGCGGTTAGCAATACACGCTCAGTGGCATATGCACACAGCAATAAGTCAATATACGCACAAGGAGGAATAGAGCCGCGCCTATTACGGGCGCTCAATACCTGAACAAGGCCCCAAAATGGCGTCCTCCACGGCTTGCCACGCCGCCGATCCTCTGCTCCTCGGAGACCAGAAATAAGAGATGTACGCCTTACCTGATCCTCGGCGCTTCCCGGCTGGAACCCGGGCGGTCTCCGGCTGCGGGGGGAGAGGGCAAGTACCTTCACCGCCGGGTTTGAGGATATGCACCCGCTGCCTCGTCCACGCCGGGACCGAGGCACCTCGAAAGCCTCACCTGAACCTCGCCCGAGGGCTGTGTCCCTGCCGCGAATCGGCCACCGAACCGAGGACTTACACCTCCGGGGTGATCACGGAAATCACCCCGGGAAACTCTACTGGGGGAGGAACCTTAGGGTATCACCGCAGGAGTGCGGAGCTCGATGCTATAGAAGTCTTAGTAAGTAGAAAAAGAAAAGAAAAGTAGATTTGGAAAACACGCTCAGCTAGCGTGCAGGCTCTCCAAACTGCTTTGGAGACGGAAATTACTAAGTTGCTGCGCTTCCTGTGGAGATATATATACCCCGTGCTGATGTCAGATCCGTCTCCAACTGCTAGCACGCGGATACTATCCCATTCGTTCTGAGTCCATCTGGCTACACGCCAGGAAAACTAAATTTCATCTCAGTTCCTCCAGAATTTCCACCAACTTCCTGCCCACAACAAAATTCTCAACTACATCAATTACAAATAGAATTATCCACCCTTCTGAGAGCCAGGGCCATACAACCGGTGCCCCGGACACAGCAGGGCAGAGGATTCTACTCCTGATATTTCCTCATTCCAAAGAAAACTGGAGGCCTACGTCCCATCCTTGACCTCAGAAATCTCAACAGATTTCTGAAGAAAGAAAAGTTCAGGATGGTTTCTTTAGGCACCATGCTTCCACTTCTTCAAGCAGGAGATTGGCTTTGTTCTCTGGATCTTCAAGACGCTTATGCTCACATTCCAATATTCCCTCCTCATCGCAAGTACCTGCGCTTCATGGTAGGCCATCAATATTTCCAATACAGAGTTCTACCTTTTGGACTAGCATCTGCTCCCAGAGTCTTCACCAAATGTCTAGCAGTAATAGCAGGACACTTACACAAAGAAGGTGTCCATGGTTCCCATATCTAGACGACTGGCTCATAAGAAGTCAGTCTCAACAAGGAGCTCCTACCTCTCTAAAAGAACAATCACTCTACTTCACTCCATGGGATTTCTCATCGATTATCAAAAATCCCATCTCACCTGCTTCAATTCATAGGAGCAGACTTGAACACCAATCTAGCAAAGGCCATTCTACCTGTAGATCGAGCAGACACACTCATTCTACTAGCAAAATCCATCTCCTTACAGAAACAAGTGACAGCTCATCAGTTTCTGATTTTACTGGGTCATATGGCCTCCACGATTCATGTTACGTCTATGGCAAGGATGGCCATGAGAATTACCCAATGGACTTTACGATCATAATGGATCCAAGCCATTCAACTGCTACATTATCCAATTTAATTGACCCAACAACTAAGATCATCTCTACGTTGGTGGACAAACAAAGACAACTTGTGCAAAGGCCTACCTTTTCAGCAACCAGTCTCACAGATAACTTTAACTACAGATGCATCCACCTTGGGTTGGGGAGCTCACATAGACAATCTCCAAACTCAAGGGACTTGGACAAAACTCGAAGCAACATTTCAAATCAATTTCCTAGAGCTTCGAGCTATACGTTATGCACTACATGCATTCAAGGACTGCCTCTCACACAAGACTGTTCTGATCCAAACGGACAACAGAGTAGCCATATGGTTCATCAACAAGCAGGGAGGTACGGGCTCGTATCTCCTTTGTCAAGAAGCTGCACAGATTTGGGACTGGGCCCTAACGCACTCAATGTTCCTACGGGCCACTTATCTTGCAGGCATTCACAATGTTGTGGCAGATTGACTCAGTCGTCAGTTCCAACCACACGAATGGTCCCTGGATCCTGCAGTAGCAACCAGGATATTTCAGTGTTGGGGACAACCAACACTGGATCTCTTTGCATCACATCTGAATCACAAAGTGGACAAATTCTGTTCTCTACACAAACAGAACAACCAGCCAGCCAAGGACTCATTTGCTCGCCCTTGGAACTCAGGCCTACTATATGCGTATCCTCCGATACCACTTATAACCAAAACCCTAGTGAAGCTACAACAGGACAAGGGGTCCATGATACTCATAGCCCCATATTGGCCTCGACAAGTATGGTTCCCCATACTGTTAAGACCTCTCAGTCAGGGATCCCATTCGCCTGGGAGTAGCTACCACTCTCATAACTCAGGATCAGGGTCGGTTGCGCCATCCCAACCTTCAATCCCTATCTCTGACAGCATGGATGTTGAAAGCTTGATCTTACAACCACTCAATCTTTCATCCAATATATCTCAAGTGCTTATAGCTTCACGTAAACCTTCCACACGGAAGAACTATGCTTCCAAATGGAAGAGATTCACTTTGTGGTGCAACCAAAAGAATATAAATCCTTTCACCTGCCCCACAACTTCTCTACTAGACTACTTATACCATCTTTCAGAATCTGGTCTCCAGACTTCATCTGTAAGAGTACATTTAAGTGCAATCTTTGCTTACCATAACAAGATGGGTGATGCACCAATTTCCACACAACCTCTCGTAAGCAGATTTATGAGAGGTTTAACACATCTTAAACCACCAATTCGACCTCCTGTCACAGACTGGGATCTGAATCTGGTATTAACAAGCCTCATGCATTCTCCTTTCGAACCCATAGATTCCTGTGATTTTAAATTTCTCACATGGAAAACTACCTTTCTTATAGCCATTACATCAGCTAGAAGGGTTAGTGAGTTACAAGCACTTGTCACGTACGCACCCTATACGAAGTGGTTCTCTGTACACATCCAAAATTCCTTCCCAAAATAGTTACGATATTCCACTTGAACCAATCCATAGTTTTACCCACATTCTTTCCAAGGCCTCATTCCCATCCAGGAGAGACAGCCTTACATACCTTGGACTGTAAGCGTGCACTAGCATTTTATATAAACTGCACTGCAGTCCACAGAAAATCCACTCAACTTTTTGTATCTTATGATCCAAACAAACCAGGAAAAGCAGTGGGTAAACATACTATATCCAATTGGCTAGCAGATTGCATACAGTTTTGCTATGAAAAAGCAGGCCTTCCTCTCCAAGGGCGAGTAAAAGCACATTCAGTAAGAGCAATGTCAACTTCAGTAGCACACTATCGTTCAGTGCCAATCCTTGACATTTGTAAAGCAGCAACCTAGAGTTCTCTTCACACTTTTGCAGCTCATTACTGTTTGGACAAGCAGGGACAAGAAGATTCTGCCTATGGACAATCTGTCTTAAAGAACTTGTTTCCAGTATAATCCCAACTCCTTCTACAACCAACCTTCTGTGATCTTCGGCTGACTCATATTCAACAACAATACCTCAATGTTGCTTCACCACGAATTGACTCAGCCTCTAGCTTGCTAATCACCCATATGTGAGGACTAGCATCCTGCTTGTCCTGGGATAAAGTAAAATTGCTTACCTTGTAATAGTTGTTATCCCAGGACAGCAGGATGTAGTCCTCACAGAACCCACCCGCCACCCCGCGGAGTTGGGTTTCCTTCCTTTTATTATTTTATTTTTGCTAAAGCTTTTGCTACATACGAGACTGAAGAGAGACATCTGTGGCAGAGAATATCATGGCATGCTGGGCATGCTCCGTGGCCTCTCAGGGCCAGTCAAAAGTTTCTAGAAACTTTGACAGAAAGATTTCCCACGCTGGGCTCCGTCGGTGACATCACCCATATGTGAGGACTACATCCTGCTGTCCTGGGATAACACCTATTCCAAGGTAAGCAATTTTGCTTTCTCTCTGGTCCTTTTCCCTCACATCTTCTCTGGCCTGTGTCCCCCACCTCCCCTCCAGGCTAAGTAACACTTGCCCTCTTGTTCTTATGACCTGTACCGCACAGCTTGCCTCCTCTCCAAACGCTCCACTTTGCTCCTCGACCCCTTCTCTGCTCTGGCCTGTGCATGACTCAGCCCTCCTTTTAGTCATAGCTGGTCTTGAAAAGCAAGAAGCAGCAAGAATGAATGGCAGCATGGGGGTTCCTGTTATCAGGAAAATCCTCGTGAGGGATAGGGCCTGGGCCATGCGTTGCCTTTCATTCGAGCTTCTGCTGGCTAGAAGCACTCTGACCCTGCCCTAAGACCTAGGAAAAGCAAAGGCATGGACTCTTTGTTCTGACTGTCCCATTGACTTGGATTGGAAGAATGCCATTCCTTCTCAGCAGCCTTTTTCTGCTCACCCATCTTTCTTGGGCCAGGGGGGGGATAAAGTCAGGTGCAGCGAGGCTGTGAATAAAACACCAGGCTCAGCCTCATTTTTTCCAAGTGTTAACCATTTATAAATAAGTACATTTTTTTTCATACGTACAGTTTTCAGTGTACAGATTACAATCTGTATACATTGGGGATAGGGGACCGCATTCATTTAGAACTGTTCACATCTATCTCACAGCTCACATATACAGACAATAAAACTCGGCTCAAGCAAAGACAGCAAAGGAAAATGTTTTTCTTTCTTTCTGAATGCCTCAATCTGGAGCAGTGGGGGTGAGGGGGGGGCTCCTTGTGTCCCCATCCCCACAGTATCTCACAAGTGTGGTGTTCAATATATCGCTATAGCGACCCAAACATGCATTGGATAAATACACTGTACAGAGAATGTCCTTTACATTGGAATAATAGAAAACTGAAAGGAAACCGCAAAGGTTTGTTAAAGATCTTCCCAGCGAGTCTCCTTGGGGCCTGGAATACAGCAGCATGAACAGAGACCTTGCCACGCTTAGGTGCCAGCCAAATAACCTCTGTGTTCTTTGATATGAATAAAGCAATTCAGAGCTGAAGCACAGAAAAGAGACCAAAACGTGTGGACCGTGACTACTACAATTCAAGGCCTATACACCATTACTTTTCTTCCAGCTTCTCTTGTGCTGAGGATGGGACACCTAAAATTTTTTTCCAGGCAGTCAGGAATAAGCAGTGATAACTGCCACTAGAGGCTTTTAATTTGCTCTTTAGATTATCCTTTATTGAAATTACCTTTGCATGGAAAGAAGCTGGGATTTTTCTGTGCCAATGAGCAGTGATACAGGCTCCAAGAGGACATGAAGGTCAGTGACTACAGAACCTCCCGCTAAAAACAAAACAAAAAAAAAAAACCCAACTCACCAGGCTTCTGCCCTCATTGCCTACCAGCTCTGATGTCCAGAAATGGCACAGGCCTTTAAAAATAGCCAGTTACAGGGGGAAGGAGAAATGAGTAATTATGATAGTTTGGTTTGCTTTCAGTACTGCCAACAACCGTTCTCATCCCCCAGGAAATGCAGTTTCACTTCTTGTTACACATACCATGAGGACTGGCTCAGAAAGTTGAAAAGTTAACAGGAATAAACTGCAGTTAAAATAAAAGCTAGGTAGCTGTGTACCCACATTTGCTGAGTGTTGAGGAATTCTTTTGGTTTTTGCCACCATAGCACTACTTGCTTAATTTATCTGAACACTTGTCATGGGGATAGTGGAACTGAACTTGAAGCAGTCAGAGGCTGTGAACCATTATGATATAATTCAGCCCTTTTAGTGATTAAAATTAGAAAAACTATTTGATCAGCTAGGGAAAATCCCTATAAAATCAATCTCTAGCTCAAGCAGTCCACCCTTTGCTTCTGCTCATTGTATCTCTTCTAAGCAACCAGTCTTGCAGACACAGCAATGCTGGTGGGATGCAGGCTGACTCGGGGGAGAGTGTTACTGGGTTAGCCCTTAACGTAAAGCCCTTATAGCATTAACATTTCTCAGTAGCTGTAGAACAGCAAATACAGATCCCTAGTGTAAAGAAACTTGTGACAAACCAGCAGGGACTGCGGCAGCAATGCTGGTTGCTTAAGAGGGCTGTCAGAATTTACAAGCTATTCAGGTTCAAGAAAATAAATCCTATAAAATCCTGGAAACTTAGGGTAAATACATCTGATAGTCCTTCTTCACAAGTGGCCATAAAGCCAATTAATGTGTCATAAAATGGGTTTGTTAAGAGCAGAGCGGCTCCTCAAGCAAATACTATAGAAGAATTATTTCACAGGTAGGACCAGCACTGGAGTTTACTGAGGTTGATATTTTTTAGGGTGGGGGACAATAGAAGAACATTTCTGTTTTTCAACATACACATGAAAATGGCTCTTAAGAGTATTTTATGTGGCACGTCAGTGCCCCCTGCTGGCAGCTTTCATTAACATGCAACTCCCACAGGATCCACCTTCCTTGGTATTTTCCGCTTACACAACTGTAGAATGTTTCTAAGGGAAACCACAGAGCAGCCATAATACCCCAAATAAAATGGTAACAGGCCAATTATTACTTAGCATTGGACAGAGCTAAAGAAAAGCCCTTGGTGGCAGCCATAAACACTATTGCAGAGTGAGACGTGCCTTGGGAGGGATGGCAGCTGTATTTGCTTTGCTTCACCCTTGACACTGCCAGAATATACCACGTGTGATGCCATCTGTTTCCAGCTGGAGGTAGTATGTGTAAAGTGATTTAAGAAGCAGTTGAAAGAGTTTGGAAAGTAAGGACTTGAGTGTACAATTTGCAGTTGATGCAAGGCATGTCTGAAGCACTGTACTGAGGGCAAAGCCCTGACGTGCTGACATATGGAAGGAAGATGCTACAGGAAATTCCAGTTCACGTCAATTCTGCACACTGCACCCACTGCAAAATCCAAACCCCCAGATCCCAGCCAAAATTGGGCTCGCTTTTGCTCCTACCAAATCTAAAGGGGTTTTGTAAACAATGAAACTGTCTGTTAATACTTTTGAACAGAGAATCTTGAATTTTCAAGGAGCTTTTGAGAAACTTGCGAGGGAAGGGCTTTAATGCTGCAACGTTTAAAAAAATGATTCCATTTTTAATCCTATTATAAGTGCTTATATACAACAGTAATTTCTTGTGCTATAAACTTTAGAATCCATTGATTTATATATGTGTGTGTGTGTATAATATAACACACAACCGCACATGTATATATTTATAGTTTTTTCTTTTTCTTTTTTTTTTTGTTTTTTAGAAAATACACAAAAATCAAGAGCTCTTTGATGCTATTTGTTGCTCCTAATGGAAACACTATTTCACAGTTCAATATCTAGCATAGTAAATGAAAAACGGTAAAGTGCACCCATTTACAGAGGGAGGGAGACAGACTGTGACCTGATAGTGAAGAACCCTGTGAATAATCAACACTTTTTCTGAAAAACATCAGCCCTACGCATTAGAGAATCTATTATTTTTAAAAATAGGTGTTAGGCATGATAGTGGTTTGTTAAAAATGTCTTCGTAGAGTAAAACACAAGTTTTAATATTTCTGGTTAAGTACAGTACCAACATGAGATGGCAGTGATAGAGAAAGGCAGCGCACGGCTCTCTTAAATTATAATGGAACTGTCTTCTACAGCCTCTCTAAACGCAGGGACACCTAACTTTTTGCAGTTTTGAAACAGAAGTTGAAGCACAATTTACAGAAGTACATGGGAATGCACAGTGGTTCATGTGCAGTTAATTTCATCCAGTTAACCACCTCCGAGCTGCAAGTATGTGCTGAGACACAGTATAGATCCAAACTGGCATGGAAACACACCTAGGTCTGTGTTACAATTCAGCCATGGGCAGCTCGGGTTGCTCTCGCCTGTGTCCTGTACCTTTCCTAGAACTCTGCATCCAAATACTTTTAAGAAACTGGCACATTCTTAGGGAAGAAGAAGAAGAAAAATAAACTAAGAATTTAGACTAACACATTGCCTCATCTGTAAACTTATTCTAAATGCACCGAGAAATCATATGTTAGAAACCTACATGGAGTATTTTCCTCTGGTTTTATGGGTACTATACCAAGGTAGGACAAGAGCCCAGGCAATTCTAACTACTATACCATCCCGCTTTCCACAAGGGTGTGAAAAGAATAGCTGTGGGGGGAGGGAAGAATGTCCTGACTCTAGCAAACATTGATTTGCTTGCCGTGCAGACACTAGAGACACTTGCAGCCCTGGGTTAATAGGAATTTTCACATTTCTTTACTGCTGTGGGTGCAGCAGCAGAGGCAGGAGGATTGGCCAGTCCTGCTGGGTCTTTGCTGCGTCAATTTGTATATCTTTGCTGCTGCACTCACAATAGCAACCACAACAGTAGCCATTTGACACCACTGGGCCCTGCAACTTCTACATTTTCACTACAATGGTTAAATGCAACAGTGTGAAGGTTACAAGAATGTGAAGCACAGCTAAACAGTAACAAAAGACCAGGCTACACTGATAGTGTCTGTTAGAGAGATTTTCAAATGCCCACTTTCTCATCCCTTCAAGTGGAGGTAGAGAAAAGGGCAATTTAATGGGCTTTGAAAGTGGACTAGCACATACCTGCCACTTTAATTTACAACTTGTGACCTGGTAAACACATTTTGAGTCGGGTTTGCTATAGCAGTGTGTGGCTGCCCCAGTGCTACACAGAAACAACCAGACCTCAGTTTCCTGGTAGGGAGAGCCTACCCCTTATCTCTTGATGGAAAAGGATCGCTGCTGAGCCAAGCAATAAGCACATTTAAAAACAGTATGGATAATTTAAAAAACAAAACAAAACAAAACATAAATGTACACATACAAAGTCAAGCCCCGATCCCCTGCCTTCCTATGTAAATCTTGTATGTTTCTGAAACTTGAATCCTTTGGAGAAGTGTTTTCTCCTCTCATCACCTGGATTGATTCCTCGTGTGCTGTGTATGCTCTAACAAAACTATAACCTGAAATAAAATAACACAAATTTAAAAAACATTTTCCAATATAGATTAGCATAAATTACTCATAAATAGGTTTTGTTTTACTTGTTTTTCTAACTATAGGTCCTTAAAGTCTAAAAAAGCTGCTGCTGCTGCAGATCACATTTCAAGCAATGAGCATAGGGTTTCCTGTTCACAAATCCTTCCAGGGAACTTGGCCACTACAAAAGGGATGGCTATGAAAAAGCCTAAAGAGGAGAAAAAATTACATTAAATATGAGCCAACACCACAACTGTATAACACAAAAATGTTTTTGCCCTGATAATAAGTGTGTGGATCTATATTGTATGTTGCACACTATATATATAGCAATCAAAAAACACCAAAAAAGAACACTGGTGATGGACAATTAATAAGGCTGAATGAATCACTGAATACCAAAAAATATCAACACCATATTCAATTTTGAACATTAATTTTATTGGAAATATATTCAAAAGATTAAAAATTGCCGGCCGAATTTTAAGAGGCCCGCACACGCAAATACCGACAGTTACAAGCGTGGCCGGGCCCTGTGCACACTGGGGTAGATTTTATAAATCTACGCAGGCGCGAACAAAAGTACGCATAGCCGCGCGTATCTTAAAATATCCGGGGTTCGTGCGTGCAAGGGGGTGCACAATTGTGCACCTTGCTTGCACCGAACCCTGCGCGCGCTGCCCGTTCCCTTCGAGGCCGCTCCGAAATTGGAGCGGCCTCGGAGGGTACTTTCCTTCCACCCCCCGCACCTTCCTCTCCCTTCCCCTATCTAAACCCCCCCCCCTACCTTTATTCGAAAAGTTACACCTGCCTCCGGGCAGTAGTAACTTACGCGCACCAGGACCCGACACAGGCCGCTGTGTCGGGGCACTCGGCCACGCCCCCGGACTGCCCACACGCCCCCGAGCCGACACCACGCCCCCTGGCCACGCCCGACTGCCCTTTTTTGCAAGCCCCAGGACTTACGCACGTTCCGGGACTTGTGCGCGCCACCGAGCCTATGCAAAATAGGCTCGGTGGCGCGCAGGGGCATTTTAAAAGGGTTACACGCGTACCTTATGCGCGTAACCCTTTTAAAATCCGGCACACTGTGCGTATTTTCTAAAGGGCCCGGCCACGCGTGTAACCACCAATATACGCAGAAGTAGCAGACCTCTCAGAAGGGGCAGGTCGAGGGTGGAATCTGGGCAGGGGCGCGGGCCGGGACAGCGCTATTCGATGGTGTCCTGGGGAAGCGCATGCTGGCAGCCGGCCTGCGCATGGAATCTACTGCTGCTCCAGAGGAAAGGTAAAAAATATAAAAAACATGTAAGAGTTAGGTAGGGGGTCGGAGAGGAGAGGGGAAGAGGTAGGAAGGGTAGGGTGAAGGATAGGAAAATTTCCTCCCAGTCCACTCCTTAATTGAAGCGGACTGGGAGGGAACTGGGGGAGGCCTGACTGCGCGCCATGCATAGGTTTTAACCCCCCCTCCCCAGGCCGCCTGCACATGCGCGTGCTGATTTTAAAATCCAGCATGCATATGCGCACGGCCATTGGATTTTATAACATACGCGCGCTGGTGCACACGTTATAATATCAGCGTGTCCAGGAACCGCGCACACATGAACGTGCATGCGCGGGTCTTAAAATCGACCCCTACATATCCTTAAATTTCCTGCTTTGTTTGGAAATTATCAAGATGGTATAAAAACCTTTCAGTGAATGGTCCAATCCTCAATTTCCAGTAAGCTTGACGGGAGACTCCAAGGAGAGATTCGGCGCACATGGATTAAGGAGAAAAGCTTGTGGTTGCAGCTGTTAAAGCTTAACATTAGTGACATTCAAGATCTCACACACTTTCCCTGGGACACTATAAAATGTACACAAACATTTCTTCTAAATGATATTTTAAAGATATATAGTTTTTAACCTTTTGAGTAATTTCCAATAAAATTTATGTTCAAAATTGAATATACTGTTGATATTTTTTGGTATTCAGTGATTCATTCAGCCTTATTAATTGTTCATCATCAGTGTTCTTTTTTGATTGCTATATTGATTCTGGAACACTTCAATAGTTATTACTGCTATTGTATATCAGTGTGTATATATATATATATTAGTGTGTGGGTCTATATACTATGAATAAATAGATCCCTGGGCCAATTTGGAAGTGTGTCAGAAAGTTTGGTAGAGCAGTAAATCTTCATGGGACAGAGCCCAGTATCCCCCAAGTTGGCACATGAGTATCTTTTTTTGCAGCAAGAGAACATGTTGTGGGCTGAGTATTTCTGGATATTTGGCCATACACATGGCTCAGAAATTAAGCCACTTAAAATACAGACCCACACACAATTCAAGGTGCACTAGCCATTCCCACATGTTACAATGCCAGACAAAAGCCAGCTTCGGACTTGTGGTCCCAGGATCCTTTTGGGAAGGTCACAGATGAGAAGAAATGGACCTTTTGCTTTCTCTGGAAAGTGCTGGTGAAGATGGTTGGAATCCCAGGTTGGGTTTGCAGTGCTATGCAAGTACAACCTGCCAGCTGAGGAGAAAGCTCCCATAGCAGTCACATTAAAAAAAACAAACAAGACTTTCCTTGCTGAATTAACAGGCAAACATGAAATGCTGACATGACTGGAGTCGTGCTGTGCAGAAAGATCTCAATGCTGTTCAATTTTGCCTAAACTAGCTGTCAATCATTTTCAAAAACAGAACTTATAAATGCTGATTAAAAACAGAATATTAGCTACTTTTTATAACAGGTATGGAATATTTTAAGGCTTCCATTGTATAGAGGTGTGAGCCAGTTCATTTCTTGTGTTTTGGTCGAGATTCAAGAGTAGGGTCTCAAGATAGTCCCTTCTTGGCCTTTTTATCTGGAATTGAGAACCTGTACACTATGGGGGATTAATGCTCTACCACCCAACCACACTAGGATCAGTATTGATGTTACTACTATTGCCAAAGCAGGAGGCTTAAACCTGCTTTAAAAGTAAACAAAACGTCTCTTCCTTTTAGCTTACTCTGCTGCACTTTGCAGATAAACAACCCTTAGCTATACAACTGGACAGCTAAGGTAACAGAGATGTGCCTAATTAAACTCAAAATAAAAACCATGTGGAGCAGGATACTTAAAATCTTCTCACTGTGGGTGGGTGGGAAAAGTGAGTTAAATGTCAGCTTTACCAAACACAGCAATCAGCAGCTTTCAGGCTAATGGAGATCAGCATGCAGAGAGAGCACGGAGTGTAGGAGAGGAAACCAATCCTGCAGTATGTATGCATACTAGCATCTTAAGGAAGGATCTCCAGGAGAAACCATCACCAGGGTCAAAGCACTTTGAAATAGCTAAAATTAGGATATACAGAGAGATTTTTTAAATGATTTTCAGCTGTGCTATATGTGTATTCGTACTTCTAATCCAACTTAAAATTTTTCCAAATAAATTATTAAAAAAAAATGTCCTGAAAATAATTCCAGAGTTATTCCTTCTTTAAAAAATCGAGATGGTTACCATAGGGAACACACTTCTCTAAGATACTCTAATTTAGGTAACACCAGAAACAAAAGATCACAAGCAGCAGCAAGGCAAAAGCTGTGTGGGACCATAAGCTGGGAGCTGAGACACTGCAGTGTTACTGTACAGCTGTTTGCATGCCAAGGATTCAGCATGTGAAATTGCTGTCTCTGAGTGCCAGAGAAATTAGTGGAGAACAGGAGCCATGATTACACCCAAATAATACCATGGGGGAAAAAGGGCTGAAAACTATAAGGGGCTTAGTTCAACAAAGGTCTTTTACACATTAGATTCCACAAATGGTCTCTTTGGTTTGATTGGTGAAGTCTGCCCCTGTCGGGAGTCCCTGGAGAGCTGGCGGTAAAGGTTGTCCTGGTATGCCTGTGCAACAGGCAGTGTTCTAGCCACTTTGACATCTGGATATGAGGAGGCCTGGGTGACTCTCTCTAAAATATCACCACGGGACCCATTTGCTAGCATTCCATGAGGTCCATAATAGTCTTCATCTAGTAGATGGCCATTCTGTGCATTGTTGGTTTTGTTATAAAAGGCAATGTTGCTGATTGAAGAAGGTGGGCTAAAGGATTCAGGCTGAGGAAGGTTTCCAGGAGATGTAGGACTAATAACTGTATCCACCGATGACACAGCCCAAGTTCGGCTCTGCTGGTGAAGGTGGGGATACTGTTGAGTCCGTGCTGTTTTATCAATGATTCCCATGAAGGGTGTGGTCCTGGAACGGGCTGGCTCACTTGGGTAGCCACCTTGAGTGGGAGAGACTGGAGAAAGCTCATCACACAATCTTTCATATGCTGGTTTGAGTGGGATTTCCATTTGCTGGATTGAGGCAGAAGGGCGGAAAGTGGCAGACAAATTAGAAGTGGATGCAATGCTATTGCTGGAAGGGGAGAATCGCAGGCCAACGCTTTGAGAGTGAAGCAATGGTCTTGGAGTGGGTGGGTGAGGCTTTATTTCATTGGGGTTTATTGTAATAGGCCTTCTAATTAAGTGAGACACATCTGGAGAGCCAAGCTGGTTAGCTGGAAGGGAAGAACGTTCCAGGTCTAGCTTAGCATGACAGACTGGGTAATATGAAGCAGATTGACTGCGTCCAATCTGAGGAGTCTGACTGTATCGCATCCCACCTCTGTATGCTGAAGAAGGTCTTTGTGGAAGATCCTCTTTAGTCAGTCCTCCATGCTGGCAGATGGCTCCTGCACTCAGACTGGCTTGAACGTGCTGCACTGGTCTGCCATCTGCTACCAATCCACCCAATGAAGCTTGGTAGACTAACCTACTTTGACTAACTCCCATCTCCCCCACTGAGGACTGGTATTTGCTACTCATCGGATGAGCAACTTGGCCATAAGCACCACCTGGAACCACAGCACTTGAGTGTACTGCTGAGCTTGGCTGATTGCTCCTTACAATTTGTGCCTTAGCTGGCTGAAGCCTGTGCCCTTGCTGTGGAACAGCAGTAGGAAGCTGTGACATCTGGAAGGACCGCTGGGTCATTTTGGATAATGGAGACTTTGGTCTACCAGGGAGTTGTCCAATGCTAGGTTCTTGCTGGTAACGCACTGGGGAGCCTGACTGCTGTCTATAGACACTCATGCTTTCTGCAGGAGGGCTGGCTCGGTATTGAGCTCCTCTGCGTAGAGGTGAAGGTGGTGGACTTTGATATTCCATACTTTGTCCACCCATAGGAGGTGGACTAAAGCGATATGAAGAACCCTGGTGTGCAGGAGATGTATGTGGTGGGCTAGGCCTATAATGAGAGTTCTGGTGTGTGGGAGAAAGAGAAGGAGAAGTGGACTGGTATCCTTGTCTTGTTGGAGAACCTACAGAACTATTTGATCTAAAATCAAAAACCTGATGCGATCCAAGAGGTGAGCCTGACATATAAGCAGAGTCCCGATGAGCTGGAGAAGAGGGTGGGCTCTGGACAACAGGAAGACCTTGACTTGGTCTTGAATCGGTCTGTAAGCCAATGGAAATATTCTCAAGGTCTTGCTCAAGATATTCTTCTTCATAAATGTCTTGGACAGAGTCTAAGTCTTCATTCTGGGTTTCTGGCTCTGGTTCATCTTGGAGCTCTTCTTCCTGCTGCTGCAGCTGTTGCAGTTGTTGCTGCATCTGCCTGCATTCTTCTTCCACTCTCAGCAACAGCCGCTGGATTTCACGGTTATTCGGACACAGCTTGATGGCCTCATTCAGATCCTCTAAGGCTGCTGAAAACTGCCTGTTTGACAAAGAAAGAATAAGATTTGAAGTTATTCTAGATTCAAATATTAAAGAGTCTTGTGATGAAGGCATCCGATTGGTTTATTTCATTATCACAATGTATAGGGATCTGCTTTCCCATGTGCTGAGAGTTTATATACACTCAGCAGCTTCTCTTCTCACCTGCTGCTGCGTTTAGCCCTTGCTCGTGCATAGTATGCCTCATAAGATTTCGGTTTCAGTTCCAGTGCTTTTGTTGCAAATTCCTCAGCCATTCCAAAGTCCTGCCATGACAAACACAAATATAAAATACACCCATTTATAACTGATAAATGAAATAAGCTTACAAGTACAGATCAGCTGATCATGTTTACCTAAAAGTAAGCAACTAACAACAAGACAAAACATGTAGTGACCATTAGGGATGTGTGCATTTGCTTTAAACGAATTTAAAAAATTTGATGAATAAGGGCAATTCATTTCATTTGGGGGCCCCGAAATGAATTGAGCGTGGACCCAAATTAAACAAATCTTATTTGCAAACAATTTTATTAATTTTTCTTCAAAAAAATACAACAGAGGAGAGTGGTGGAGTTCTGAGCCACTCTCCAATACATATTACATCATGACAATACAAAAATACCACAATCCCCCCAACCACCCTCCCACCCCCCAAACAACCCTCGAGTAGGGTACTGAGTCCACTAGGAGAGCTCGGACAAATATCCAATAGTGAAGAGACAATCAGTCCTGGGATTAAAGATTAATCACTCATTGAGTACAGAGCTTCGGACACGCTGTGGGAGAGATTGTAAATATACGTCCCAGATGTCCAAAAAACGCTTCCGGAGGCGCGGTGAAGGTCGCATCGTGGCCGCATCCATCAGCATCATACGATGGAGAAGGTTGCGCCACATCCAATATGAAGGGGAGGAGGAATCTCGCCAGTGTAGTAGGATAGCTTTCTTCACCACTAAACATGCTTTTCTAATTAGTAAGCGGGCTCCCGCTCCCCGAACTCGCACCAGAGAAATGCAACCAAAAAGAAGCCACTGGGGGGACACCGGAAGAGTGACCCCCAATAAGACCTCAAGATATCGAACTATTTTTACCCATAGGGCATTCCCAAAAAGCGTGAGACAGGGTTCCTCTTGCATTCCCACAACTCGTACATGCTGGGGACATGGAGATTCGCAAATGAAAAGCCCCTTGCGCCAACACAAAACTCTGGCGTAAAAATTTATATTGCATTTCTCTAAAGTACGAATTGACCGAGATCTGGGAGACCCGCCTAAAACATGCTTTAAGTATGTTGCCACTAATAACAAATATCCCATCCAACTGGTCAACCAGAACAGAGCAAGTGTCTGTACTAGAAATTTGCCTAAGACGGTGGTAATACTGGGATAGCGAAGGCACCTGCTCCTTCTCAAATGAGAAGAGGGAGTCCAAAATGTGAAAGTAGGAGGGCTGCCTAGTAGGGGATGGAAGAGAGCCCACATAATGCTGCAGTTGCAGATAGGAAAACACCTCTGTCTTAGATATGCCATATTGCTCCTGGAGATCTGAAAAAGACATCAAGGTACCATCTGGAGTCAAAGCATGTCCTAACAACGTGATAACCTTATCCCGCCATCGTTGGAACCCTACAGTTTGGGAGCCCGGGGTAAAATCTGGATTGCCTTGAACCGGCAAAAAATAAGCACATATTCGTGGGATCTGCATTAATCGTGCTAATCGGACCCAAGACGTTCGGAGAGGCTTGAAGAGAACATTCTGAACTAAAAACATAGGGAGAGCTGTAGCCTGGGCCTGCAAAACAAATTTAAGAGAAAAGGAGGCCGCAAGTTCTATATCAGCCGATAAACTTATGACAGTAGATTTATCCAACAGCCAGTCTCTCATGAGACGGAGATTGCTAGCTAAATTATACAGCGCTAAATCAGGGACCCCCAAACCTCCCCGTCCCCATCTTTCACGCATCCACGCCAGCGGGACGCGGGACCTCCCCCCCCGCCAATAAAAGCGACATTGTATCCGATCAAGCTGCCTAAGCTCTACCATGCGCAGATGCAATGGTATATTCTGAAAGAGATATAGCCACTTGGGCAAGATCACCATCTTAAAGAGGTGGACCCTTCCACCTAATGACAAAGGTAAACGTGCCCAAGTGGTCAATTTATCCCGAGTATATTGTAATAACGGATTTACATTAATTTTATAGGTGTGAGACAAATCTTGGGGCAAGACAATTCCAAGGTAGGTGAAGGAGTCCTCCGCCCAGGCCAGGGGAAACTCTTCTCCCCAGGTAGTCACCAAAGTATCAGGGAAGGCTAAGGCCACCGATTTATCTAAATTTAAGCGAAAGCCAGAAAAAATCCCAAATTTCCAAAAGATCTGAAGGAGAGAGGAAAGAGATTTCTTAGGGTCTGTGATAAACACTAATATGTCATCTGCAAATGCAGCATATTTAAAGGTGGAGGACTGAAATCGCATCCCTTTAATGGTTTTCGCCACTTGTATTTTTTGCAATAATGGTTCCAGTTGGAGAACAAATAAAAGAGGCGACAGAGGACAGCCCTGCCTAGTTCCCCTAGTAATGGAAAATACCTCAGAGGAGGAGCCATTCGCTATGAGGTTGGCTTCCGGAGTCTGGTAAAGGAGGCGTACTAGATTAAAAAAGAACCCCCCAAACAAATCTTATTCGTTGCATTCATTTAAAATCAACGAGGCTGGGGCCTCGCCTAGGGCATAGGCCGAGCACAAAGCAGGGGGCCGCAGCCCTGGCCCAAGTGCAATGCCAAAGCCTTGGCTGAGACCCTTGATCAGTCGAGGATCTAAGGCTAGGCTAGGCTGGACACCATGCCCAGGTCTGGGCCGAGGCCCCAGTGTCAAGTGTCAGCACCCAGCCTCCAGACCAGGCCACAGCCTGGGCCCAGTCTCCAGCTTAAGCCGAGGTCATGGCGACCTACCACAGCCTTAGCCTATGCAAGGCGTAGGTCTCACTGGTGGATCACCACCGGACCGGGCATGCAGGGACTGAGGGGATCCTGGCCCTGGCATTTTTCTGGGTGGGAGGGATGGGTGGTGGGAATGGGATGACTTTGGGAAGCGCTGTTTTCTTTTTTTGGGTTATTTTTTGGGTTTTTAAAAAAATGTTTGCTTTGTTTTTTTTTATGTGAATGAAATGAATCAAACATTCCATGACCTGAAATTCATGGGGGGAAAAAAATCCAAAAAATGAACCGAAAAATGTATCATCCCTGCACACCCCTAGTGACCGAGAGTAAGAGTTCTGGTAACATTGTTAAACCACTCGATTGTCAGTTGTCTTATTTATGTCATTACTAGCTGTGCTGGATAATAATACTACAGTCTTCTGCAGTTACCCTTCTATCCTTTTATTAGTGTTCAAATAACAGAAATTGCTTCCTTAAGAAGGCACACAGTGACACTTTGAACTGTTCTTAGAACTGCAATTTTGTGGACAGGAATGAGGAGCATGCCAAAAAGATGCCCTTGCCATAATGTAACCCCCTCAGCTGGCTGCTGTACCTCTCTGCCCAGCTGCAGCAAAGTGCCAGTAATTCATTATAATTAATTCAGGCTACAGACTCTTCCAAAGAATTATAACGTTGCATTCAGGGCTCTGCTGAATGCTGGCAAATGATGATTATATTTTAATATGCATATAAGTACTATGTCTGACTAATACAGGGAGAAAAGAGAAAGTTAAACCTTTGCTGAATTCTTGCGAATGACTGGCAGGTGCTATTTTATTTGCCTGCCACATAATGTAAGTCATTTTTCTGAAAGGTCATTTGCAGGTATCCCAGCATCTCTCACAGGACAAATAGCCCTCTTATTTTTACTTTAAAAGTGAGAAAAACCTTAGGTGCTTCCAGATTATGAAAGTAAGATGGGATTAAAAGCAATGTGGAAAACACTCAGTGCATCATCACAACAGCTCCCTTTTAAAAATGTATTCTGAGGTGCAGAACTACAGGCTGAACATCTGCATGGTCATGAAGGGGTTTTATAGTCAGCCACTGTGCAGCTCGGCTAGTTAGCTGGTTAGTTGGATAAAACTATCCAGCTAACTTGGACTGTATATTCAGCAGCACATCCGCACCGCTGAATATACCCAGCTATCCTAAAGTTAGCCGGATAAGTCTATTCAGCTAGGACAGGTCTTCAGGACGACCAGACTTGGCCAGATAAGTTACCCAACTAACTTTGAATATCAGAGTTAGCTGGGTAACTTATCCAGCTAATGTAACTCCTCCCCAAAATGCTCCCGGAATGCCCCTAACTTATCTGGCTAAAGTTCAGGTAGATAAGTGCCCAAATATCCATTTAGCCGGATAATTTCTGAATTATTGGCTAAATGCTTCTGAATATGGACCTCGAAGCTGATTAAGCATTTCATGCTTAAAACTGCAGCTAAAGTCTGGCCTGTAGGAGCTGAAGAAAGCTAGAACTGTGAGCTTTTCTATTTGACTTCTTTTTTTCTTTTTAAACAACACATACCAATCGTTAAGTAAAACAAATTCAGCTCTCCTGGTTAATAATGTATGCATGCATCCTCCAGCTGCACTGTGATTTCTATCATTCTGTCTATGTCACTGTTAAACAGCAAAATCACATGCTGTCATCCAAATCACATACCAACAGTTAGACAACCAATTGCACGTCTTGCTATTCACAGGCCACATATCACCTCCAAGTATGCTCTGTTTGCACAGTAAAACTCTAAGTACCACACTCAATCTTCAGAGTTTTATTACGGTGGAACCCTTCACATAAAATAAATTAACGGGCACTCAGTCCATTGACTGCAACGTGCTAGAAATATCAGCCATATTCTGGGTGTATACCATTCCAGATGTAGGATATTTTCCAGAGTACAAGAGAATGATATATAAAAGGAATCCACCATCTTAGTGCCATTTTACTGAGCATCTCTTAAAAGGAATGCAAAAGTTGCTTTTTAAAAAAATAAATATGGCAGAAGATAACCTTTAATTTTTCCATATTCCTGTAAACTGCGTGTGTTCCTTCTGCAAATTGTTGGGTGTTGTACTACCCTGAGGTGCTGAGATTCTTCCTGTAACCTCCCTTGCACCCAATCTAAAGCCTGTAAAGGAGCGAGCAGCAGAGAGGATGCATGGCAGCCACTTACATTCATTTTCCTCCTGCATCGAGACAGGTTCAGGAGGAGGGACACCTTCAGCTCTCGGAAAGTTTTCAGGTCTTCTCCAAAGCCTTCTCTTGGGAACTTCTTCAGGGCATACTGGTAGCGTTGCGCGGCCTCTTTCACTTTGCCTTTCTGCAATCAGAGGGAAAACGAGAACAACATTTAAAAAGACTAGTGTGAATCCATAAGCGTTAGAGCTGTAGAACCTCCATTATAAGTTATAACCGGCGGAAATGATCGTCTACCCTGAGGGCTCCACCAATCAGACCTGGCAGAGTAATGCAGCAGCTACAGTGCAGAGATCTGAATTACTCATTGTATGTCCTTGAGTAACCCGACTTCCCTTGCGTCTTGCACGGTGCCATGTAGACAGATTATGTTCTGAAACTAAAAGCAGTAAAAGCGGCCACATTCGGAGTCTTTTATAAATAAATATACAGTTCCTTCCGGTGCCATCAATTAGGGACCAGAGGCCCTATTGTACACCATAGTGAGACACACTTACTTCCTGAGCATGTAACTGCCAGAATACTATTACATTGTGTATGCACCAACTAGACTGCAAGTGCTGAAGATTTCATGACCAAACACATTTTTCTCCCATTCTTAAATGGATGTAAAACATCAGCCTTGAGAAGACAGAGAAACAGGTTTTTTTTCTACGTGGATTTTTCCAAAACTTAATGGATAAAACTAAGAAAATTCTGCTTCTGCTAATTGTCTACATACTAGTAAAACGTGTCCAGCTGTGCTTGAGTAGATTGAGCTATAAGATCCTGTGCATGTTTCTATGCCAATGTATGTGTGTCTGCCTATGCCTATGTGTCTCTGTGTATGTCTGCCTGGGTTTGCTTGGGGGGGGGTGAGGGGTCTATGCCTGTGTGCGCATATGTGCATGCCTGTCCCTGTATGTGGGAACATTTGAAATAGGGCTTATTAGTGAACTGTACTTGGCGCACGTGTGTGTGTACATGCACATGGATGTATCTGCCTGTCTATGTGTGGGGGCATATGTCTGTACCTGTGTGAGTATTTGCCTATGTCTGTGTGTAATAGTGCTTTGCAAATAGAGCATGTGATCTTTGCACAGTGCATCTTCTCTGTTCTAGGCGCCACCTGGTGACCATAGACATGATAGTGTGACCGACCGACCGACACAAGCCTTTAATATATAGGTAGATAGATACATAATAGTGATGGTATACCAGCCCACAGGAAAAACACCTCCCACAAAGCAGAACCTGTGTATTAGATCCTCTAGTACCTCATGAAAGATTTGCAGGTGGATCAGAAGTTGAAACTGCATTAGGAAAATGAAGATTTCTGATGGTTATTTTCTTTTACTTTTTTTGTAAGTTAAAATAAGTTGTCAAATCTAGTCGTATCAACCTCCAAGATGCTTGAAACTTTCAGTTTTATAACATTTATGGTATTATAAAACAGTGTCAACAAAAACATGGCAACTTCTGCATTGGCATGATTTGGTTCTGTATCTGAATATCTGCCATTAGCCCACGGTAGCCAGAGCGGCAGAGAATCCTGCTTACATGGCCTCACCTTGTAGAACATGTCTCCCTCCTCCATCAGCTTGCTGAGCAGGATGATCATGATGTCGGGCTTGGAGGTGGCCATCGCCCAGGTTGCTGGACCTGCAGTGTACAGGATGCATGATGGGTAAAAAAACTCATACAATGCAAGGGTGGTAAGGAAGCCAGGGGAATTTAAAAATAAAATAAGACAAAAAAGGAGGGGGGGAAAAAGCCAAGGGGAAGAAGGATGGGGGATTTCTGCTGGAGAGAACAAACTTGATGTGGCCTTGGGAGCATAATGCTCTAGACTTATTGACTTTATTTTTCAGTCTTAATAGCGCTATGATTCTTAATTTGAAGTGTCTCCAAACTACCTAGGCAGCTGACGCAGAAATGTTCCCATCAAGGGGAGTACCACCTGTTGCATTTGGCTTTCAGAAATAATATCCAGAGCAGATTAAGAAAATCAAAATAGATAACCCTATAGCTTGGACTAGAGAGGACAGACTGTGACTGTTTAAATGTTTGATAATCTGGCAGTGGAAGCAGATAATTGCTTCCATGGGGAGGAGGTTCTGCAACATCCCTTCTTAATTTAATATAAATAAAGGACCATGGAACTTGTTTACTAAAAACAACAGGACTAGATGACGTGTCCTGAAAATAAAACTAGTATTGAATACAGTAATAAACTATTACTAAAAAAGAACTGGAGGCAATGTTAGGTTTGATTCAATTTTTAATTTATGTGGGGTAGATATTCAAAAGTCATTTAGATGGATAACAAGAAAGTTATCTGTCTAAATGGCTTAGCTGCATATTTAAAAGGCTTATCTGGCTAGAATTTAGCTGGGTAAGTTGGGGGCGTTCCTGGGGCAGTAGGTAGGCATTCTCGGGAGGAGCAGAGCTAGCCAGTTAACGTAACCGGCTGACTCTAGATGCACCATAGGGCAGATGCCACATATCTGGCTAACTCTAACCTATGTGAATATATTCAGCGGTGTTTTATCCAACTAACTTAACTAGCTGCTCAGCGGCTGATATTTACCCCTTTGTGTTTTACTGCTCTTGACCTAAGTGCTGCCCTTCCATCATTTAAATAAACCTTATTTTCATATTAGATTATCTACTGACTGCAAAATCCATTCAGTCTGGAAATTGCTGACGTCAGTACTCCGATCAGAGCGCGCAAAGTACATTCTAAAACCCAAAAAGAAAAAAGACTGAAACTAAAGTAATGCTGTCTGTGAGAGAGCTCTGCCTCTCAATCCCCAGCTCCACAGAAAGGAAACTTGTGACAGGAAAGGGAGGATGCAGCAGTTACCCTGTGAGAGTCACTCTAACAGCAAGAGATGAGATACATCTCAGAGCCTGAGGGCTGTCTTCACTGAAATTTGCTCCTCTTCCATTGAATAATGGACATTGCATTGATTGTAATTAAGAAAGCCCAAAAATTAAAATGTGTGATTGTTTCTCATATTTGGCTTTCAAACAGCTTTTTGGAAACAAGATCTATGTCCATTAGATCTGCATTGTTTAACCTGTCCCCATTTGTTCCTGTGATCTCTAGAATGATTGTGGTGTTACAAGCACAGTATTAAGAGTTTAGGAGCAGGAGCAGAGATCAGCTCTGTATAAAGAAGCATAAAATACAGAAGAAATAGAAGGTAGTTGTTGTAAGGATTTTTAATTACTATTATGTTATTTTTATTATAGTGATATATTATTTTTCATGTATTAAGTTGATGCCTTTTCTGTAAACTGCATTGGGGCCGCCCTTTTGAGGAGGAAGATGGAAGTAGAAGTAGAAATATATTAGGTATCCTTCACATCTAGGCTTCTGGCAGTGCTCCTTAAAGAACCATTTCAGCTTCATCCATTCAGAAAATCAGTGAGGCTAAAACACTAACTGAGCGCACCTAGTGCTGTGTTCTGCATGATGTGGGGTATACAGTACATCATGGGAAAAGTCCAGTTTCATCACTGGAAGTGCTCCCAGCTCCTGCAGACTCTGTCTGGAAGGTGGGCGCTCCTATTGCATTTTGACAAGCTGGTGCAGGGGGTTAGTGCAGAACATCCGAAAGCTCTGAGAACATTATTTCAAAGTTAGTTTGTCCTAAAGCTATATTTCATGCTAGAAAATTTCTACACCATCATCTTTGGAAGTCAGTGAGCCACGTTAAGCAAACAAGCAGAACAAATGCTCCTGGATGCCACCGCACTATCAATGTTATGACAAGTTGTAGGCACCTGACACTTCTAATGGCTCATCCTAGAGTTCTCAATTGGCCTTGTCTTGTTGTGCTAGTCTGGCACCTTGAAAACAAGTTGGAGGTCTTGCAGTGCCATTAATACACTATTAATCAAGTAGAAAATACATAAATATTTTCAACAACTAAAGACTAAAATATACAGTAGCACTTGCAGTTTTGTATTCTTGAATGCCTCTGAAGGCGTATTGTCATGAGACTCGCTCAACACAATTCGTGAAGCAAGCGAAATTCCATTGTGAAGCTGCTTAAGTGCATGCAAGATGCTCTTATGGAAATAAAAGCCTCACATGCAACATTTTGAAGCCATTTGATTGGCTGGAGCCTTCAACATGAATCACAATATAGTGGAACTGTGGGTTACTGAACAATCAAATGGGCTTTTAGATGCTGATTTTTAAGGGGGTGGGGGTGACGTTTATCACCTGTAAAATTCAAGTTAGTCTCTGCAACAGTCAAAACACACATACATATATATATATGTATATATATATATATGTATACACATGTCTAAGTATATACATGTATCTATATAAGTGAGATAAATGAAAAGATCCGGGGCAAATAGGAAAGTCCATGCAGCAAACACCAAATAAGGAGAAGCAAAGCCGATCAGACACCATCAGATCACATCTGATGCAAACAATTGTGAAAAATATACCTCGGGGCCGGCTTGGAAGCGTCTGACACCCTTCAAAAATTAAAAGTGTGGTGGAGGGGAAAATTGTGGGAGACAGGAAGAAAAAAATGGATGAAGGTGAAAAAAAAGAAAGGGAAAAGCAGCAGTGAGAAGCAGGCAGCAAAAAAGCTGATGTACCCAGCAAAAGTCCGTTTCAGGAGAGAGGGTAAAAAGTGAGTGAAGCAGAGGAAGTGGGCACTGGGAGCCAGTGAAAGCAGCAGCAGCAGCAGCAGCAGCAGCAGCAGCTCAAACTATCCGCCTGGGCTACCTCACACTTCACAACTTCTGAAAACACAGCTCCATCACACCCAAACTGATTCCTGATTTCCTCGTTTTTAAACTAAGTTGTTTACTTTGATCATCACCATCTCCTCCCCGGAAGTCACTTCTTGGCTCTTTGATGCTGCATTCATGCTTTGAAGGTAAAACGGTGCTGCACAGCCATACCCCATTATATTGAGAATCAGAGAACTGGCAGGAGCGAAGGAGGAGGAAGAGTTACTTAAAAAAAAAAAAGCCCAGACACTTACTTAGGCCTGAGAAACAGAGGAATAGTAGGCTGAAGTTTCTGATTTTTTTTCTAAATGTCAAATTCTTTAAAGAAAAAGATTAAAACATTTGGTACAGCATGAGAAGCAACGCTGCCCACCAGGGACGTGTCCAAAGTCAAGTTTTAGTTTATTCACAGGTCATCTTAGTCACTGTTTTATTGTCCATCCGGCTTCATGCACATTTATTCCTCAGCTCAATAAAAAAAAAAAAGGAAAGTGTCGGGAAGAAGAAAAAGCAGAAAGTAAACTCCCCAAGCCATGCCCTCTGCATGTGGCTAGCCAGGGTATGGGGAAAGCAGATAGTGGGGTTTGTTTCTGCTGGCACCTCTGCTGAGTGCACACACTGGGCCTCTCTTGCAGGACCCTGTTTGAAAGCCGAGTTGGGTATTTTCAGAATGACTCACTCCATATGTAGGTAGCTCTTCAAATTGTTTAGTACATTTCATAAAATGAAGGTTATCAGGTATTCATAGTTTAAAAGTGATTTTTACGATCCCTGTTAAAATGCTTTTAATTTAGCCCAATATATACGATAAGGCAACAGATTTGTAAAATATCACAAAAAGCAAAAACATTCCACATAAAATTAATAGTTCCTTTGTAAAACATCCTTCAGATAGCAAGCTGCACTTTTAAGAAGAAGCAACAAGGGCTGCTTACCTATGGCAGTTTATTTGTAAAAAGTCAGTAGTTATTTTAAACAATTGCTGCATAGCTAAAAGACATAAGCAGCTTAGGATGTGTTCCTGCCTTGGCTGAAATCATCACAAAGTGGCACAGCCCTCATCTTACGATGAGAGCTCAGGAAGGGTGAAAGTCTGAGCACTGCTGTCTCAGATCTAACCAGTAACGGGCAGACTGGAGGGTGAAGCCACTCAGCAGGGTCTCAGGTTCACAAACTAACTCAATGCTGGATGGGTGTGTATGTGAGGAGGTCTGAAGCATCATAAACTTGCAATTTTCCACTGAGGACACTTGAAAGGTGCCTGAGCATAAGCTGCTTCCTTCCCTTGGTCCTACCTATTTTAGCGCCTTTCTTTAGAAGGGTGACCACCACTGAAGTGTTGCGACAGCCCACGGCCCGGTCTAGGGGACGCATACCGCTGTAGTCCACATGCTCAATCATGGCACCATGATCCACCAGAAACTGAACCTGGAAGAGAAAGTTAAGAATGTCAGTGCAAATGCATGCACTCTGTTACCACTTGGGGAAGCTCGGGAAGTCCAAAAATTCCAGGCACTCACATTTAAATTTCTACTTTAATTTGAATGTATTTGTAATTTCAAAAATATCTTTTCATGTTTAGTAAATGTTAGCCAGGTTCAGATCCAAGCTGAAGCAGATCTGCAGCATAACTGTGCAAGTATTTCAGGGCTCAGCCCTAGAGGATTAGCTTGTTAAGAGCCTGTGCTGGGTCTGTGAAGACACTCACCACCTCTGCGTCGCCATAAAAAGCTGCCAGATCCAGGGGGGTGCGTCCATTCTTGTCAGCATGGTCTGTGGCAGCTCCGCTTTCCACTAGAGAGCGCACCACGGACAGATGCCCTTTCAGGCAGGCCCAGCTGAGAGCAGTCAGTCCCTCTTTGTCCATCAGAGCAATCGATGCGCCTGAAAATAATTCCAGTTATTGCTTTAGGTCGAGGAAGCCAGACGCTGCTCAGATCAGAGGGAGATGGTGCCTATGTTCAGAATTAACAGACTTCAAGGAGGAGGGTCTAACCCCAAAACATTCTCCTCCTTTCTCTCCCCCTATAAACACAACAAGAAACCTTGTACTATGTGAAGGGACTCTCCCAAGGATAATGTTCTAAAACAAGAGGTCATGGCATGAGGTTTCAAGGGAGTTAGATTCAAGAGCAACCTCAGAAAATAAGAAAAGGGTGCATAAGTGCTTTTGAAAATTACTCCCATCCCCAGTCTCCAGTGGCAGCTGAAGGATAGATTCTGTAGCAAGAGGTAGAAAATTCCATAAGCAGTTTCTGTAATTACGTTGACACATTAGCAAAATGTGTATTTTTTTGTTTGCATATGAAGTTATGTAATTTTATAAAAATAAATCAGTTCAATTTTGTTTCTGTATAATTTATTTTTTGAGGAAAAAAGGGATTTCAGGAATCAGTATGGAAAGGTGGGAGTGGGGGAATCAGCCCAGGGAGGAGATCTTGGGAAGAGGGGGAAGAGGGGGTTAACAGGAGGGGAGGAGGGGCAGGGAGAGGCATGAGGTTCCAGGATCAGGGGGAGAGAAGTGGAGGGAAGAAAATCCAGGATCGGGGAGGAAAGGGTGGGGATCAGGGGAGGAAGGATACCTCCTCTTCCATCCTCTCCACAGTTTTCTCTTTTTGCCTTCCTCCTCCAAAACTTGGTCCTCTGTCACTTCAATCCTGCTCTCCTCCTCCCTCCTTCCACCCCCAACTCACTCTCATTCCTGCCCAGCTCTTCTCTCCGGCTTTTCACCTTCCTTGGAGGCTCAGGAAGACCAGGAGCAGAATGGTGGTGCCTCAGGCTGCCTCCTCCTCCTCCTTTACTGCTTACAGCTGTGCTTACACTTTCAACCATTAAGGACAACGTAGTGCCATGTGATTCAACACACAACTTCCAAAGGCCAGCAAAAGGTGCCGCTACTGCCCTTCTCTTGCCAGCTTCCAACAGCAGCAGGTGAGAAGGGAGATATAATGGAGAATCGGTGGGAGGGAGAAGGGGGGCTTGGTTTTCACAATTCTGTGGAGACCCACAAATGGCCAAATTTTGCATCCCTTGCCACAGCATCAAGGGAGAGCATTACAATTCTCCAGCACTATGGACAAACCTTGCCCCAGTAAGAATTCCACGGTGTCCAGGTGTCCTTCCGAGGCTGCCATCATCAAAGGGGTCCGACCCTGCTTGTCGGCCATGTTTATATCAGCGCCATGTGTAAGCAGCAGGTCTACTATCTGTAAAAATACATAGAGCAAAGGGAAATCTTTTATCCATTGCTGACCAGTTGTGAAGAAAATTATATATTCTCTGGCAAAATATGTCACAGGAGTTCAGTGCTAGAGGGAGGCCTAAGACCGTACATGCTGAGCAGATATCATGCCCACTTAAGGAAGCAATATGGCCCATGTACTTGAAACTTTCTTTAACGATGTCTTCAGTGGTAGAAAGTGATGCCAGGAAACCAGTTTGCCCTGGAAATTCCTATTTATTTGTGGTAGTAGGTGCCTGCTAGGACAAATACCAGCAGGCTCCTCTTCTGCTAAAATATTTTGTAAGGTTTATGTTATATAACAGAAACATGGCTGACTGCAAAATAAGATGACTGCTACGCTGCTAATCTGATACAATCACGCTGCTCGTATATACTGCAGTACCTTTCCTCCCGACCCATCTTTCTTCACGGGTATGTGTTTAACTGGGGTACTTTTACTTACACTATGCAAGTTTTTAAATCTATATAAAATTAATTGTAAAGGAATGATTTCCCATACAGGAGGTAAGAAAATAATATTTCCTCTGCTTTTTCAAAGATAATAAAACCTACATTTACAAACCAAGTAGTGGGAAATGAAACCTTGGTACCTGCCAATGCCCCTGCCGCACTGCACTGAATAATGGGACCACGCCACGCCTGTTTGGCTGAGCCACTGCTGCACCTTGCTCCAGAAGCAGCCGACAAACCTCCAGCTTGCCCCGTCCTGCTGCCGCCGTCAGAGCTGGAAGACAGATACATACAACATGTGCATTTGTGAATTGTTTTGGACAGTATTTAGCAAGCAAACTCTTTTGTGAGGTGGTGTTACAGTGATGGGCACTTCAAAAAGGTAGGGTTTTATGCAGCTGGAGATCCCAGGTATCAGAAAGAGGTGTCAGAGCAGAGCGTGTTGCAAGAGTGCAGCTCAGTTCTTTCAATGATTTTAATAAACCTTCCCAGTATAACCTGACTTCATGATACTGTAAAACATGTGCTCTCCAGTCTAATAATCCAAGATTGGGACTGGCACACGTGAAACCTCCCTAGGATTTGTAGGGTCTAAACCAAATTTTGACCAATTTAGGATCCTTCTGTAGCTTATCAACAAACATCACCACCATTGTTCTTCACAGCTAGCATGCGGTGTGCAAGCCATCATATGTTGCTAACATGCTAGCTGTGCATCCTCTATCTGCCTAATGGAATCACTGCTGAAAAAGGATAGCGCAATTTTTGGAATCAAATGGATGGCAAGATCCAAGGCAGCATGATTTTAACAGCGGTAAAACTTGTCAGATGAATCTGATCAACTTCTTTGATTGGGTGACCAGAGAGTTGGATGACGGGAGCACGCTAGACTTAGCATGCTTGGATTTCAGCAAGGCCTTTGACATGGTTCCCACACAGAAGACTTATAAATAAATTGTGCGCCCTTGGTATGGATCCTAGAGTGACTAACTGTTAGAAACTGGCTGAGTGGGAGGTGAAAAAGGGCAGTGGTAATTTTCTCTGAGAAGGGGGTTGTTATTAGTGGGGTGTCTCAGGAATTGGTCCTTGGATCGGTTCTTTTCAATATTTTTGTCAGCAACATAACAGAAGGATTGTTGGGAAACGTTTGTCTTTTTACCAATGATACCAAAACCTGTAACAGTGGACAGCCAGGAGGTGTGGAAAACATGAGAAGGGATCTAGTGAAGCTTGAGGAATGGTCTATGGTCTGACAGATAAGATTTAATGTTAAAAAAATGAAGAGAAATGCATTTAGGATGCAAAAACCCAAGGGAAGGGTACAGTATTGGAGGTGAAATTTTTCTAAGCACAAAATAAGAGTGGGATCTAGGAATAATTGTATCTGATGATTTTAAGGTGGCAAAACGGCTGAGGGGAGATATGATAGAGGTGTTTAAAATCATGAGAAGTCTAGAACGGGTAGAATTGAATCGGTTATTTACTCTTTCAGATAATAGAAGGACTAGGGGGCACTCCATGAAGTTAGCATGGGGCACATTTAAAACTAATCTGAGAAAGTTCTTTTTCACTCAACACACAATTAAACTCTGGAATTTGTTGCCAGAGGATGTGGTTAGTGCAGTTAGTATAGTTGTGTTTAAAAAAGGATTGGATAAGTTCTTGGAGGAGAAGTCCATTACCTGCTATTAATTAAGTTGACTTAGAAAATAGCCACTGCTATTACTAGCAACAGTAACATGGAATAGACTTAGTTTTTGGGTACTTGCCAGGTTCTTATGGCCTGGATTGGCCACTGTTGGAAACAGGATGCTGGGCTTGATGGACCCTTGGTCTGACCCAGTATGGCATGTTCTTATGTAGATAAAGCAATGCTAAAAGCCAGAAAGATGCTTGGCTGCTTAGGGAGAGGAATGGTCAGCAGAAAACGGGAAGTGATATTGCCTCTATATAGATCCCTAGTGAGACTTCACTTGGAAAACTGTGTACAATTCTGGAGACTGTACCTTCAAAAAGATATAAACGGGATGGAGTCGGTCCAGAGGGTAGCTACTAAAATGGTCAGTGGTCTTTATTCTAAAGCATATAGGGATAGACAAAGATCTAAACATGTATACCCTAGAGAAAAGGCGAGATAGGGGAGATAAGATAGAGACATTCAAATATCTCAAAGGTTTCCATGCACAGAAGGTGAGCCTTTTTCAAAGGAATGGAGGCTCTAGGACAAGGGGCCATGAGTTGAGGTTGAAAGTGGGTAGACTCAGAAGTTATCTTAGGATGCATGGAACAATTTCCCAGTGAATGTGGCATAGACAAAAACAGTATCTGAATTCAAGAAAGCATGGGATAAATACAGGGACTTTCTAAGCAAGTGATGAGAATTATAATGCTAAATTAAGTGGATGGATGGGCAGACTGGATGAGCCATATGGTCTTTTTATGCAGTCATGTTTCTATATGTTCTATATATAATTGTACAATCTAGATGAATGACAGTGCAAACACGTAATCTCTTCTTACTGAGAACATTTATGGAGAAGCCCAGCAGAAAACAGTATAACATTTTTTTAACCAAATCTGAGGTCTGTACTATGAACAGTCTTCATGGCAAGGTTGAGTGAGACACATATTTCCTTTCCTTCTCATGCATTCATATTATTTGTTCCTTGACATATTTTAGTTTTGAGCAACAGACTGAAGTGTGAATGTGGCATGTATCTTCAGTAGCAGCAAATCTTTCATTTCCCTTCACACTGTAACCTGTACCTGCAATGGCATTTCAGCACTGTTACACATCAGCGCTAGAAAGCATCTCTCTGCTATTACTGCTGATCTCCGAAGTCTCTTTTAAGAGAAAGCTGAAATTCAAACACTGCATGTATGTGCTTGAAATGCCAATTTAAATGCAAATTTTAGCTTTTGTTTCTGGGCTAGGAACAAACCTAGTTATTCCTTATTTTATAAAAACCAAACTACAAATTGACCTTTAATTTTACAATATTACAAATGCTGGTGGCAGGCACAATAAATCCCACACTGATAAAAATTACTGTCATAAACGTTTACTGGTAGATGAACATGTTTTAGAAGGTATTTTGAGAGCAATTTTCAAAGCAATTCCCATGAATAAAAAAACAAAAACATTTTACCCACATAAAATTGGCTGTCTGACGGTCACATGACGCCTTGTTAGGAGTAGGATGTGAAATTCTCTGCTCCGTGCGCCCTTCGGCTGCTGCAACTTTTAGAAGAAACAATGAATTTTGGCAGCGAATGACAACAGGGCTAGATTATAAGCTTTTGGACCACCATTTCGTGGCATGCCTGCACGTCTACCGGGCAAGTCCAAAGAGAAAAAAAAGAAAGGAAAACTTGGCATTAAAACCGGCAAGATGGCGGACGCTGCTCCAGCATCAGGCCCTCTTCCTCTATCGAGCTTGGCAATCGCTGAACTGCCATCAGCGGAGGTTACCACACTGCAGCCAGAATTCAAGAAAGTATTTGATAAGTTGGACAGTGTTTCCGAACGAACGGCCACATTCGACACACGTCATGGAGAGATGGAACAGCAAATTTCTGACAATCAGGACGCAACCCTTACTGCCAATGCAGGGATAACTGAATTGCGAGTAGCCCTCAAGAATTGCTCGAGACAAAATAATCTCAGATTCGGGGGCTTACCAGAATCTCTTCCTATCAAGTTAGCATCTTTTTTAGAAACTTGGTTAATGTCAGAGTTGGGTCTACCTGGATAGAGGCCCCCTGTGGATTGAAAGGACCCATAGGTTGGGCACAAGGTAGGAAAAAAATGAAAGACCGCGAATTGTTATTGCCTGCATTTTAGATTTTGCACATAAAACAGAAATTCTTAGAGAGCTTCGCACAGGGAAAAAGCTGATGTATGAAAATAAAAATATTTTAATCTTTCAAGATTACTTGGCCCAGTTCTCAACATGCAGGAAGGAGTTTTCTCTGGCATGCTCTCATCTCTATAAACTAGGCTTAAAGCTGGCGTTGATGTATCCTGCGTGTCTCCCTGTACATCTGCCAGAGGGAGTGCGGTGGGTAAATACAGCGTCTGAAGCCGTCAAGTTAGCAGACCGGCTAGAGAAGAAGGCGGCTAATATTCCAGAGTGATGTAAGTTTCCATCTTTACTGCGGCTGGGACTTGGATCACATTTGCAAGGCGATATTGTTTCACCGGACTCACGTAAGATGACAATCGCTTCGGTTGCGAGTTGGATGGACCATGGATCGATTGTAAATATAATGAACGATTTCTACATCTGCAGGAATGGGCAATGTCGTTTCTCTGCACTGAGAATGTGGAGAAGCTGTTTCATGTTTGGACCCACTCAGAGTTAGCTCTTTGTCTCTAAACTGGCATGGGTGCAACTCTTGGAAACTGAACTTTACTCCCTTTAGTATTCCTAAATGGGGCTCGGTCCTTAATGATGGGATCAGTACATGTGCTATATCCCCTTTTCGATGAAGAGAAGAAGTGGAGAAGCACAGTCAGAATGTTAACTGAAGCACAGGTTTTGGTCCCTGTCTTCATCATTTTTACACATTTGTTTTTGGCTTCCTCCGTTCCTGCAAATTCTGAGTTGGATGGGGAGAATAAACACTCCATATGATTTTTATTTTAAATTGTTCCGTCACAGCAGCCTTCCGAGGGGCAAGAGGCATACATGTTGTGGTGTCCTAAATAGAATGGGGATTGAAGGATGTATGGATGGGGTACGGGGAGGGGAAGATATATAATTCGAGTTTTTGGTATTTTTACTTGCAGACCTGGTAGATTAAGTTGGGTTATTTTTATCCAAGGTTTTTTTAGCTGGGGAGGAACCTAATGCAATGGGACATGCGATTTACACTATAATAATCCGAGCACCCCAATAATACCATGTCTAATGGGAAATTAAAACTGGTATCTTGGAACATCTGTGGGATAGGGACACCCATCAAAAGACATAAGATTCTCACCGAACTTAAGAAAATTAAGACGGATGTAGGGTTTTTGCAGGAAACACACCTCTCAGACTTAGAGCATCAAAAACTTAAGCGTGACTGAGTCAGACAGGTTTTTTAATTCTTCAGCCAACTCCAGATCAGTGGGTGTAGCAATACTATTTCATAAAGCTATGGTTTTTAAGATCTTGCATGAAATGGTGCACCCCCAAGGATGGTATATTATTCTAGTGATCGAAATGGGAGGGAGCAGAATTACACTGTGTAACCGTTATGCCCCAAATACTTACAGCCATCTGTTTTTCATACAATTGGCGCAGAAATTGGTATCTATTCAGGAGGGGTTGTCAATTATGGGAGGAGACTTTAATCTCATAGCGGATCCGGAGCTTGATAGATTGGGCTCTGCCAAGGGGACCCAGATGAGTTTAAGGAAGGCGATCCCATTCTTACTCTATGAAATACAGTTTGTAGACTCTTGGCGTCTTTTCCACCCAACAGATAAAGATTTTATTCACATGTCAAGAGCACACTCTAGGATGTCGAGGCTAGATTATTTTCTCTGTTTCAGGGCTAACCTATCTCAGGTAGAGGAAACGGGTATTGGTAATATAAAGATCTTGGATCATGCCCCAATATAGATATCCCTCTCCGGATTGGGGGGGGGGGTAGACCACCAAATTTGACATGGAGATTCCCTTATCAACCAGCCACGGATATTCAATTTCAAGAATATCTCAGACAATGCTGGGCTAAATATATATCCGCAAACGCGATATATCTAGACACTGCCCCAGTACTTTCTTGGTACGCTGTGAAAGCAGTTCTCCGAGGCTAAATAATACCATATGTAGTATGGCGGAGGAGGTCATTGGATAAACAATTAGTTGTCCTAGATTTAAAATTAAAGAAATGTAAAATGGCTTGCATGGCTAACAACACAATTGCCAATAAGGAGGCTTTTTTAGCAATGCAAACTACTTTAAATACTCTACTCCACCAGAGAGCCAAAAAAAGTATTATATACTATAAATTCAAACTATACCATCAGGACAACAAGTCAGGGAAATTATTGTCCCATCTAATAAAGGGGGCTCAACCTCCTACAGGGGTTTCACAGCTTAAAGGTCCAAGTGGTCGAATGTTTCATGATAATGAAAATATTTTATGTTTATTTTCTGACTAATATGCAAAGCTTTATGCGTCTGAGGGATGTGACTTGGATACGTGCCCAACGTTTCTGGATAAATTGGGGATAAAAAAGTTTGGAGAGTTGCATTTGGATCAGTTAAAGCGCCCAATAGGTTTGAATGAGATTATAGCAGATATATGGTTGGGAAAACATCTCAAAGCTCCCAGCCTGGATGGGTTTTCTGAAGAGTTTTACAAAATCCTGATCGATGAGATCCCTCATTTACTTATTAAGATGTTTGATAGAGTAGTATTGGATAGCCAGTTCCCTATTGGTGAAAACAGGGCTACTATTATAGTTCTGCCCAAACCTGGCAAGGACCCATTGGCAGTTGAATCGTACTGACCGATATCATTAATCAATTATGATAAAAAATTACTAGCAAAGATTATGGCCTACCGCTTAGCAGTGATTGTACCACACTATATATGGTCAGGACAGGTCGGTTTCGTTATGGGTCGATATGCATCTGTAAATGACCGACGGCTGATGTCTACCATCTCACTCTGTACCTACAAGGCTTAACCATTTATGGCTTAAAGCTTTGATGCTGAAAAAGAATTCAACAGAGTGGAATGGCCGCATCTTTTTACAGTGCTGCAACACATGGGATTGCAAGGGCCATAACATTCAACGGCCATAACATTCAATGGCAGTATATCCTCAGCATTCCAGATATATCAAGGTACGAGACAGGGGTGTCCTCTCTCCCCCCTATTGTTTTTATTAGCTTTGGAACTGGTGGCGATCCAATCCTCCCCAGAGATCCATGGATAGCACCTTCCTTTTCAAATATGCGGCATTTGCAGATGATCTGCTGGTATTTTTAATAAACCCAGTCAAGTCAATGGGACACTTACTACAACTGATGCAGATTTATGGCCTATTCTCTGGTTTCAAGCTAAATCAGGACAAATCAGAGGCTTTGGCATATCCGGATTCCCTTAGGCAAAATTGGCTAGGTCCATTTCCATTAAAATGGGCAAGGGGCTCCTTTTGATTCTGATTACCTTGGACTTAACTAAGATTTATGCTTTTAATATTAGCCCATTGATCACTATCACTCGTGATAAATTACTGCTTTGGAGGGATTTACCTATATTGTTGGGAGGGCGAGTTAGTCTTTTTAAGACGGTCTTATTCCCTAAATGGTTATACACATTACAAACCATCCCTCTCTTACTGCGAAAAACCAATCTCCAACTACTGGACAAACTCTTACTACAATTTCTTCGGTCTGGCCAAAAAGGCAGAATCACACTTTCTAGATTAAAACAACCATAGATTTGGGGGGGGTGGATGGGTCTTCTGACTGTGTAGGACTATAAGCTAGCATGTTTCTTATGTATAATTCATGAATGGCTTTATGATGCATCTACCTATACTCACATTGAATGTGTTATGATAGTACTACGAAATCTAGACCTGCGTTTTCTTTTGCAGGCTTCAACACATAGTTTACCTGTAGACCTAGCTAAACACTGGCTTTTGGCTCCCATGCGTTTCACATTTCGAGTTTTAATGAAAAGATTGCATCTGTCAACATACTGATCACCTTTCTTGCCTATACAAGGGAACAAAGACTTCACACCAGGCTTACATACTAAAGGGTTTCAGGATTGGCAGAACAAGGGGATCACGCAACTTCAGCATGTATTATCTCCCGAAGACACTGTCCTCCCATTTATCGAGTTGCGAAGACAGTTTGGGCTTAGGGGACAGGATTTTTTCCCTTATCTCCAAATACAACATTATATTAGCTCCTTGCATATTAAAGATTTGTCTTTGTCTGTACCCCATAAAATTGATGCTTTTTTCCATGTAGATGGATGAAAATATCATTATTCTTGTGTAAGAAGGAGTTACAGGGTCTGAATTTGGTGTCAGGGCTGGAGGAGCTTACGGGAAGATGGATAGCAGATGGCGGTTTACCCCTGACCGCACAAATATTACTGAATTGTTTCAGAGAAATTAATCAGATTTCTTCAAATAGCTGTCTCCAAGAGATGCAATTAAAGTTTTTACATAGAGCTTTCATCTCTCAACCGCTAGCATTTACGGCCCACCTTACCTCTATGGCAAACTGTTCTAAATGCAATATAGATAAGGTCACCATTACTCATACCTTTTAGGATTGTCCTGGCGCTTACTCCTTTTGGCAAAGGGAGATGAAGTACATTAATTCGTTGCTACAAAGCAAGGTTCCTCTGACACCAGACGTTATACTGTTTAACGTGGGTATTTCTAAACACGTGAGGAAGAACTCCCACAAACAAGTAATTCTGAAGCTGCTAGCTCAGGGGAAAAGGTCTATATTGCTGGTTTGGAGAGCTGAGTCCCTCCCATCATTTTGGCAATGGTGTAATGCTATTCATGAGATGATGTTTATGGAATTGCTCGCCGCATGCTCCTCAGTGAAATCACGCCCATAGTTTTTGAGAATCTGGGAACCCTATCTACACAACTTATCCCATAGAGCTCGGAGTTTAATACTGAATACCCTATGATTTTGTATAATCAGCAACACAGTTTGTACTTTGCTGCTTTTGGTCTGCATGTAAGATGTGGTGGTGGGGGGGGGGGGGGGGAAATAGGGGTAGGGAGGTAAGGGTAGGCAATTTAAACATCCATGTCTCATAACAGCTGTACTCAAATGTTTTGCAATGGGTCTGACGTATCAGAGAACAATGCCAGACCCATTGCAAAACATTTGAGTACAGTTGTTATGTCATATGGATGTGAGGGGAGAGGCAATGGGGGTGAAAAGTTGTATTTGCATTATTTTCTTCTGTATGATGATTTGGTGGTTAATAAAAATATGTTTCATAAAATTGGCTGTCTCATAACTGCCCTTCTTTAATGTGACTAAAAGGCACAGTAATCCTTGGCTCATTGGAGCAAAAAGACAAAAAAACCATGAATGAGCTTTCTAGGGGCTTTAGCTTGCTCCCGGCAGAAGACCACAGTTCCTTTGCAATATGTTTGTTGGTATATGGCTTCAAAAAAATGTTGGAAGGATGACTGACTGATTAAATATGGAAGTGCGTCAAGACTTCAGGGAAAAACTTGGAATGTATGTGCAACACCACCCTATTGTGATGAAACTTAGCATAAGCTGGATGTTACTAGGGCCTAAAGGTTTCTAATTCTACAGGCTGAAGTGACCCATACCAAAAAAAGCAGCCTTCCAGGTCACGTATTTCGGAGGCACCCAGGATGGGAGGAAGAGCTTTCCTTTGGGCACAGTTGCTCTGGGGGTCAGTGAGAAGTCGCTATTATTCCCCTGATCTCAGACTCGTGAGTCGAAGGAAATCAATGTTGATGCTCCTTGTCCTTTGATGGGACCTCAGCGCTGTTTCTCCTCAGCTCCATGCTTGAGTGCTTGGGCCTATCTTTAGACTTCAACAAGAGTGCTTCTTGCTTCAAGCGGTCAGTGTTGTTCTTTGCTTTGATGCCATCAGTTTAGCGGACTTGAACCTTTTGCTTCATTACTTCAAGAGACACTAGTCTCATCTTCTGGATCTTGGTGGCCAGCTGTGGACATCTTATATTTGCAGTATGGACATTTCTTGAAGCCACTGACCTCTGCCATGATTAGAAAAACTGACAACATAAAATCAAAGAAGAAAATTTCCCTTATATAAAAATGATTGAAGAGAAGGAGGGGCCACAATGGAGGCTGTCAGAAGTGCTGGACAAAGTGAGCCTGAGCAGCTAAAAAGTAAGACACCTTACAAATTACTCAAACACCTAACTAGTAGGTTAAGAAGAAACAGAAAAAGCACTAAAGCACACAAAACTGAAAAATCAAAAGAGATAAAAGAAAAATCAGTCTGGAGTGTTAACTGCAGCGAAAAACAGCTGCTGACCGACAAATGCATTTAATGCTCTCTGTTGAAAACAGCTTAGGGACACTGCTTGGTTGTGGATATGATCACAAATAACTCTTAAAAAAATAAAAATAAAAAAAATTCCTGGAAAGCATGCCATAGTGGTACTGTCGGGATGCCTTACTGCTGGGTCCTCAAACAACTAATTGCAGTTTTCTTCTACATTATAATGTAGCTTTCAGCACCTGCAGGGAGGCATGCCAGTTT
This sequence comes from Rhinatrema bivittatum, assembly GCF_901001135.1. Classification (NCBI taxonomy): domain Eukaryota; kingdom Metazoa; phylum Chordata; class Amphibia; order Gymnophiona; family Rhinatrematidae; genus Rhinatrema; species Rhinatrema bivittatum. The sequence goes on along the minus strand of NC_042626.1, from coordinate 68,984,101 downwards.
GGCTAATTTATGAGCCAGGAAAGTTCCTCTTTATTCTACCATTCCTGTGACATCAGAGAGCGAAATCAGAATACCATGCACATAACACTGGAAAGGCTGGACCTGTCTTGTTTCTGGCTCTTTCCTGTTGAATTTTGATATTATTGGGATTGTATCAGAGGTGATATTCTCTCATAAACTGCTTTACAGCACTATCAGCATTTCTCAGAGTAAAGGGCTGTCTGCTGCTGAAATTCGCTAGACAGAATAATGAGATCATTATGCAGGTAGTAAATTTCATCTCCAGAAAGACTGCAAATAAATCACACCCTGAAATATCTTCAAGGACAAAAACTAAGCAGCCAGATTGGTTATTTGCAATCACATGGGCATGTTAATACATATGAATGCAGGGATCTGTATAGTTTTCAAGCCACAATTAAAGCTGCCCCTTCCTCAATTCCCAACTGGTTAGCTCCTTTCCTACCATGTCTTTATTTGAGTTTTTTGTGTGAGTGTCAGCGGCGGATTCCCACCCAGGCCGGCCCAGGGGATACTACATGGTCTGCCGAGCGCGGCTCCTTCACGGCCGTGCTTGGCAGACCACGTGACTAGCGCGAGCAGCCCACCGGGGGATGCCCGATCCCCCGATAGGCCAGTCTGCCCCTGGTGAGTGTCTTGCCTGTTTGAGTAGACTAGACCGTAAGCTCCATTATAAGGTCCATATTCATTCACTGTCCGGATAGCAAAGTTAGCCGGATGAACTTATCTGGCTAACTTTGGAGGTATATTCAAAAGCGCAGGCGCACTATTGAATATAACCGGCTATATTAAACTTTATCCAGCTAACTTCAGGACAGCTCTTTGGCCCAACCAGACCTAGCCAGCTAAGTTATTTGGCTAACTCTGAATATTGGAATTAGCTGATTAACTCAACTTCTCCCAGTTACGCCCCCAGAACACCCAGAACTTATCCGGCTAAATTCAAGCCATCTAACTTATTAGCCAGCTAAGTGCCCAAATCTTTATTTAGCTGGCTAACCTTTGATATTAAGGGTTTCTATATTCAGTTGGGTTAGCGCATATTTTTTCTTTTTTAAATTTAACTTTCTGAAAATACTTAGTAAAATTTAATAGCGTATATCATATTCTAATAAGATAAAACAAAGTATTTAATGATAAATTTACTATTTACAACAAATTTCTCTCCCTCTCCTCAAGTCCCCATCATGGTCATACTTGGCTTCAGGGTTTCTTTACCAATAGTGGCTGGAAAAATATTACCTTAGCATCCCTGAGGTCGCAAAGACTCATTGAGACAGATAACATTAGCACCTAGAAGTCCCACCTCTTTGTGACAATCACTATGCTTTTTTTGCTGTACTATAAAAGAAATGGGTGTGCACCTTACTGTGACACAAGAACAAGCATCCTTTTCCCTAAAAACCCCCCAAAACCTCTGAAAGTTTATGAGAGAGTTTTTTGTCAGAAACTCACCTGTCTCTCCCCAGAGACTGTCAAAGTTGTTAATCTGAGCTCGTTCCACCTCTTCTTCATCCTTTTCTGGAAGATCGAGTAGGTAGGAGACAATCTGAAACCAGGAAACATGTGTCATCTGATGCTCCTCCTACCATACTGGATCTCAACAGTCTGTGCAAGGGTGTTAGAGTGAGAAAAAAACTAGAACACACTAAAACCTGCTGGGGGATGAATGCTGGCATTTTGGTAAAACTATTATTGCATAGGACACACTGATACACTGCCTGGTATATAGGTGCATCACAGCAGGGCTGTGTTCAGGCCCTGTAGGGAGATGGCTCTGTGAGCAAAGGTTGCTGGCTAAAGCATTCATTGAAGGGCTTTATCATGGAGATAGCAAGTTTGCTTACCTGTATCAGGTGTTCTCCATAGACAGGAGGACAAATCAGACACACAAATGGGTCATTGTTATCTGATCATGCCGAGGTAGAAAAGCTTTCCTAGGCATTTTTTGAGCATGTGTGGACTTTCCTGTGCAGCCTCTGCCATGCGAATCTCCTCAGTTTTTATAGCAAGCTAACCTTTAACTCTAAGGGGATGAGGGTGGGATTGTGTGGCTGACTTGTCCTGCTGTGTATGGAGAACACCTGTTACAGGTAAAACAGAGTTGCTTACTTGTAACAGGTGTTCTCTGAGGAAAGCATATTGTCAGTTCTACATGGTACTATCATCATGTTGAACCTGGCTTGAAAATTTGATTTCAAAGTTTCTAGAAACTTTGAGCATGTCCTACTGAGCATGTGCAGCATGCCATACTGCCAGGTGTCCACATGAGGGCCCTTTCAGTCTACATTAGACTTGGAGAAATCAAGGGGAAGTGGGGAGGTTTTATGAGGACTGACATTCTGCTGTTCTTTGAGAACACCTATTACAGGAAAGACACTCTGCTTTTTCTGAGAACAAGCAGGATGGTAGTCCTAGGGAAATCCCTAGCTACAGACTGTTCTAAACAAAAGAAGGGAGAAAACCCAAAACAGTGCCAATGGCAAAAAACATATTTTGGTGGTAAAAAGCCCTTTTTGTATTTTTTTTTTTTTTAAATAGGGACACCCTGGAACCAAAATAGGGGGGATGGAGTTGGGTTCTACACCTCGTACTCTGCTGCTGCATTGGGAGTTATGAATATGTGGCGAGAACTCCATGTCGCAGCCTTGCCTCATCTCCTCTATAGGGGATGACCTGAGGTGAACTACTGATGCTGCCATGGCTTGGAAACTATGAGCCTTGATGTGACTCACCAGCCTGGGCATAGCAGGAGGAGATGCAATCTGCTAGCCAAATACAAAGTGTGTGCTTGGCAATGGGAATTCCAGGTTGAAAAAAAACAAAATGCTGGGTGAGCTTTCTAAGGGCTTTAGACTGCTTCAGAGAGAAGGCAAAAGCACTTTTACAATCCAAACCCTGAATTTATTTTAAAAGCTTTCTTGTCTGCTAATCTACCATTCTTAGTGGATTACATAAAAACATACATATGCAACATTTCTCAAAACACACCACCTTTGCAGATATATGGCTTAAGAAAGAATGTTAGAAGGATGATTAGTTAAGATGGAAGTCTGACACTACCTTAGGCAGGAATTTAGGATGTGTGCACAGAACCACCCTACTGTGAAAAAACTCGGTATAAGGTGGATAAATCACTAGGGCCCAGAGCTCATTGACTCTGTGAGCTGAAGTAACTGCCACCAAAAATATGACCTTCTAGATCAGCTTACAGGAGTCTATAGGCTTAAAGGGAGTTTTCACCAGATGAGTCAATAATAGGTTAAGGTACCATGACGCAGCAGGAGACCTGATCAGAGGTTTCAAGTGAAGCAAGCTCTGCATGAAATGCACAACAAAAGGCTACACAATGATGGCAAGTATCAAATGCACTAAGGTAAATCCTGAGTTGGTCTGAAGGATGTAGAAGGTAATCAAGAGTTTTTATTTGAAGCAAGAGAAAGGATCTAGGGAAGGGGTTGTCAACTCTGTTTCTCAAGTGCTACAAAACAGGTCTGGCTTTCAGGATTTCCATGAAGAATATGCTTGAGATATATTTGTACAAGCCGTAAAGCCCGTTAAAACGGGCTACATCCCTCTGTCTCTCACCTCCCCCTCATTCTCTCTCCCCTCACTCTTCACCCCCCCCCCCCCCCCACCCACTCCTCTCCACCCTCCCTCTCCTCTCACTCAGTCCCCCCTCTCCCTCCCTCCCTCCCACTCACTCAGTCCCCCTCTCCCTCCCACTCACTCAGTCCCCCTCTCCCTCCCTCCCTCCCTTCACCCACCTCCATTTCCTCCCGGCGCCGTAAGCGCGACTTCCTCCCGCAACCCTCACCCGGCTCCATTAACTCCTCCCGCTCCTGCCGGCAGATCTCGGGGGGGGTCACTCCCGCGCGCGCGGCAGTGACCCCCCCGAGATCTGCCGGCAGATCTGGGGAGGAGAAGCAGCGGCACCGCGCGCGCGGCGCCGCTGCTTCTCCTCCCGCTCCTGCGGCCCCACCGCCATTTTTTTTTCTGATCGACATCCTTGCCCGCACATGCGCAGTAGAGCTGTGCTCTACTGCGCATTTGCGGGCCGTCGGTCACAGGCCATTTATAAGGTAGATACAATGGAGGCAGTGCATGCAAGTATATCTCATCCATATTCGTTATGGATATCCCTGAAAACATACCAGTTTGTGGCACTCCATGACTAGCATTTCCTACCCTTGATCTAGGGCCTTTCCTTCACGCCAAAAGGCAAACCTCTTCTACTTTACTAGTGCTACTATTTATCATTTTTAAAGCACTACTAGACATTCGCAGTGCTGCACAGATATACATAAGAGATAGTCCCTGTCCATGGAGCTTACAAGTTAAACAAGACAAACATACATGACAAACAAAAGTCTCTGGGACTGGAATTTTATTATAGAAAAGTACTTAGGATTTAAAGGCATCTTCAAAAAGGTGAGTTTTTAAACTGGATATGAATACGGCCAGAGAGGGAGCATAATGCACAAATTCAGAACATCTATTCCATGGCACAGCAGGGTTGAAAGTGAAAAGTCGGGATTTGGTGGTGGTAGAGAAGGGTAGAGTTAAGAGTCTATATGTCCCACCACAGGAGGAAGGATGTAGGCAGAGAGAAGAGAAAACAGGTAATGAGGAACTGCAGATTGAATGCATTTATTGACGAATCAGAAAAGCTTGAATTGTACACAGAAGCATGCAGGAAGCCAGTGTAGTGACTTGAGAAGAGGTTGTTATATAGTAACATGGTCATAGTGAAGCTGAAGATGAATTGTACAGCTGAATTTTGAATAGATTGCAATGGAGAAAGACTGTTCAGTGGGAGGCCTGCAAGGAGTGAGTTGCAGTTATCTAAGCAGGAAGACATAAAACAGTGGTTGAGCAATTTGGTAGCATGCTCAGAAAAGGATGGGACAGATTTTAGTGATTTTATAGATGAAGAATCGACACACTTTAGCAGTTTGAATGTACATAGAGGAGGAGAAAGAGACATCAAAGATGACCCCAAGGTTATGGGCAAAGAGAGGGAGAAAAAGCATACCATACATATAGCTAGAAAGAGAGAGAAGGGAAATGGGTTTGGGAAGGAGGGGAATGAAATTCTGTCTTGGCCAAGTTAAATTTTAAGGTATGGTGGGAGTGTTAGATGATCAAAGGGTTAAAGGGGCACTTAGGGAAGAAAAGGCCATTGCGGAAAGACTAAATTAATTCTTTGCTTCGGTGTTTACTAATGAGGATGTTGGGGGGATACCCATTCTGGAGACAGTTTTCAAGAGTGATGATTCAGATGAACTGGACCAAATCACGGCGAAACTGGAAAATGTAGTAGGCCAATCTGACAGACTGAAGAATAGCCAATCATCTGGACCGGATGGTATATATCCCAGGGACTGGAAAGAATTAAAAAATGAAATTTCAGACCTATTACTAGTAATTTGTAATCTATGATTAAAATCACCCATTGTACCTAAGGACTGGAGGATGGCCAAAGTAACTGATATTTAAAAAGGGCTCCAGGGGTGATCCAGGAAACTATAGACCGGTGAGCCTGACTTCAGTGCCAGGAAAAATCATGGAAACTATTCTCCAGATCAAACTCACAGAGCATATAGATAGACATAGTTTAGTGGGAAAAAGAAAGCATGGATTTATCCAAGGGATGTCTTTCCTCACAAATCTGCTACATTTTTTTGAAGGGGGCTAATCAACATGTGGATAAAGGTGAATCGGTAGATGTAGTGAATTTGGATTTTCAGAAAGCATTTGACAAAGTCCCTCATGAGAGGCTTCTAAGAAAACTAAAAAGTCAGGGGATAGGAGGCGCTGTCTTTTTGTGGATTGCAAACTGGTAAAAGACAAGAAACAGAGAGTAGGATTAAATGGTCAGTTTTCTCAGTGGAAAAAGATAAACTGAGGAGTGCCTCAGCCATCTTTACTTGGACCGATGCTTTTTAATATACAGGGTGGCCCATGGAAACGTAGCCTGCCTCCAATGCACTGGTATTGGAGATGGGCTACCCTGTATTTATAAATGATCTGGAAAGGGGTACAATGAGAGAGGTGATCAGATTTGCAGATGACACAAAATTTTTCAGAGAAGTTAAATCATAAGCAGAGTATGATAAATTGTAAGAGAACCTTGCGAGATTGGAAGATTGGATATCCAAATGGCACATGAAATTTTATGTGGACAAGTACAAGGTGATGCATATAGGGAAAAATAACCCATACTGTAGTTACACGATATTAGGTTCCATATTAGGAGTTACCACCCAGGAAAAAGATTTAAGTGTCATACAGGATAATACATTGAAATCGTCGGCTCAGTGTGCCGTGGCGGTCAAAAAAGCAAACAGTCTATTAGAAATTATCAGGGAGGGAATGATGAATAAAATAAAGAATGTCATAATACATCTGTATCGCTCCATGGTGAGACTGCACCTTGAATACTGTGTGCAATTCTGGTCACCGCATCTCAAAAAATATATAGTTGCACTGGAGAATGTACAGAGAAGGGCAACCAAAATGATAAAGGGCATGGAACAGCTCTCCTATAAGGAAAGGCTAAAGAGGTTAAGGCTGTTCAGCTTGGAGAAGAGATGGCTGAGAAGGGATATGACAGAGATCTATAAAATCATGAAAGCACTTGAATGGTTAAATGGAAATTGGGTATTTACTCTTTCAGATGATACAAGGACTAGAGGCACTCCATGAAGTTAGTAAGTAGCTTATTTAAAACAAATTGGAGAAAGCAGAGTTGCTTACCTATAACAGGTGTTCTCCAAGGTCAGCAGGATGTTAGTCCTCACACATGGGTGACATCATCTGATAGAGCCTGGCATGGAAAACTTTTGTCAAAGTTTCTAGAAACTTTGACTGGCACACTGAGCATGTCCAGCATGCTGCTAACCACACATCCACGCAGGGTCCCTCTTCAGTCTTATAATATAGAGTTCGCAAAAAAATAAACAAACAGAGATAAAAACAACTCTGTGGGGTGGTGGGTGGGTTTTGTGAGGACTAACATCCTGCTGTCCTTGCAGAACACCTGTTACAGGTAAGCAACTCTGCTTTTTCCAAAGACAAGTAGGATGGTTTTCTTCACACATGGATGATTAAGTAGCTTCAGGCCACTCTGAACATGCGCAGCAGAGAACAGGTGCCAACATGCACAACAACTAGAGCTGCAATGCAACCACAGGAGCAGGCCTGCACCCAAGGACAGGACCCACAGAGGGAGAGAGTTGGTCTTTCATGGCTGGAAGAGATTACGAAGGACAAATTGTCTGAATCGACTGTCCTGCCGGCCATACTTGTCCAGGCAATAATGTGAGACAAATGTGTGAAGGGAACTCCAAGTTGCTGCTCTGCAAATCTTGTGAATGGGGACTGCACGCAAATGAGCCACCGAGCCTGACTTAGCTCTTACCGAGTGAGCCTTGACATGAGCTTCAAGCTGAAGGCCTGCTTGTGTGTAGCAGAAGGCATTGCAGTTTGCAAACCAATAGGATAGGTAGATAGCAACCCCTAGCCTTGTTGAAGGAGACGAATAGTTGAGTGGAGAGGTGGTGAGGTGCCATCCACTCTAAGTAAAAAGTCAGTGCTCTCTTGCAATCTAGAGTATGCAGAGTCCGTTCACCCCAGTGAGTGTGAGGCCTTGGGAAAAAGGAAGGCAACAGGATGGACTGGTTGAGATGGAACTCTGAAACCACCTTGGGAAGGAACTTCGGGTGGGTCCGGAGGACCACTTTGTTATGATAAAATTTTGTATAAGGTGGGTATGACACTAGGGCTTGCAGTTCGCTGACCCTGCAAGCTGATGTCACAGCGACCAAGAAGATACCTTTCAGGAGAGGTACTTCAGGTCGTAATGGTTCACACGGGGAGTTCATGAGTTGCGACAGGACGACATTGAGATCCCAGGAAACCGCTGGAGGGTGAGTGAGGGGCTTTAGTTGTAATAAGCCTTTCATGAACCGCCCCACAAATGGATGAGAAGAGATCGAAGTACCATCTGTACCCGGTGGTAAACCCCTATGGTGCTGAGGTGAACCCTCACCAATGTGGAGACCGGATTCAGAGGGGGAAAACAAATAGTCTAAGAGTGCGAGTTGGGAGCAAGAAAAGGGATCCAGACTGCTTCCCTCGCACCAAGTGGAAAATCTCTTCCATTTCATATTGTAAGATTTTCTGATAGAAGGTTTTCTGGATTCCAGAATAACTCGCAACACCCCTTTCAAAAGGCCAAGGGGATTCACAGTCACCCAGTCAACATCCAAGCTGTGAGGGCCAGGGCTTATAGGTTGGGGTGACAGAGCCTGCCCCAGTCCTGAGTGATTAGGTCTGGGGCCAACCCCAAGCAGATTGGGGGGGCACAAGGCCAGATCCCGTAGGGTTGGAAACCAGACCTGATGGGAGCCAAAAGGGGGTGATCAGGATCATGGAGGCCTGATCCTGCTGAAGCTTCTGAAGTATTTTCAAGATGAGAGGAAGGGGAGGGTAAGCGAACAGCAGCCCGGTGCCCCAGTGAATTGAGAATGCATCCGCCAGTGATCCACTGCTCCTCCGGCCTAGGGAGCAGAAGCGGTCCACCTTCCTGTTTTCCAGGGAGGTGAAGAGATCTATGTTTGGGGTCCCCCACAAGTGAAAGATCCCATCTGCCAGCTTTTGACTGAGGGACCACTCGTGAGGTCGAAAGGCATGGCTCAAAGAGTCCGCCAGGGTGTTATCCACCCTTGGGACGTTGTTGATGGCCCACGACCAAATGTGGACTGCCTCCTGACAGAGGGTGAAGAACCCCATTCCCCCCTGTTTGTTCAGATACCACATAGCTACCTGATTGTTGGTCTGAACAAGACCTTTCCGGGCAGGGTGGAGGTTCCCGAAGCCAATGACGGATTCGGTCTTTTGGAGCTGAATAATTTCTCCGACATTTCTGGACATCGTGGGATGCCCCCAGGCAAAGAACGCAGACCTCGTGGGGGTCTGTGATTGACATAGTTCGGGGCACTGGGGGCACCAGCGAAAGCCAGTCAATGCATCGGAAAAAGTACATGGTGCACGGTCGATGCCTGGCAGACACCAGGAGATGAAACAGTTGGCGATCAACCGTGAATGATCGAAGGACTTACCAGGTCACAGAGAGTGGAACCGACAAAAATACAAGGGACCCTACACGATGTGGGAAGAGATAACCGCAAAATTTGAAAAAACTGTATAAAGAAGCGTGAGCAGGGGCGGATTGGCCTGTCGGGGGATCGGGCATCCCCTGGTGGGCCGGTCGCGCTAGTCACGTGGTCTGCCGAGCGCGACCGTGACAGAGCCACGCTCAGCAGACCATGTGGTATCTCCTGGGCTGGCCTGGGCGGCGAATCCCCGGGCTGGTCTTCATCGGGAATCCGCCACTGAGCGCGAGCTTATGGCCACAAGGCAGCAGCTTTGCGGAAAGTAGTAGACTGAAGAGAGATCCTGCGTGGACGCATGGTTAACGACATGCCATGCTCCATCGGATGATGTCACTCATGAGTGAGGACTACCATCCTGCTTGTCCTTGGAGAAAATTCTTTTTCACTCAATGTACAATTAAGCTCTTGAATTCATTGCCAGTGGGTGTGGTTAAGGCAGACAGTGTAGCTGGGTTTAATAAAGATTTGGATAACTTTCTGGGGGAGAAGTCCATAAACTGCTATTAATCATGCTGACTTAGGGAATAGCCACTGCTTATTACCAGCATCAGTAGCATGGGATCTATTTAATGTTTGGGTACGTGCCAGGTTGGCCACAAAGAAGTCACTGGAAGCTTTGGTGAGAGCAGTTTCTGTGGAATGTAGAGGGTGAAAGACATACTGCAGCAGGTCCAGAATGGCTTGACATGAAAAAGTCAAGATAGCACAGATAAATAGTGTGTGAAATATGGGAGGAAGAACAAACATTCAATACCACTTTGAGTCTGTGGTCCCATACTGAATGTTTTTACACCTGGCCCCTGAAGCAGGCATAGCAGTCGCCAAAATACTGGCAGTGCTGGGCGATCTTTGGTTCCAGCCAGGAGCGGTTCTATATCCATAGTTATTTATATTGGACCTTACAAGCCAACAAAGCTAAGTTTGTCATCTAATGCTAGTGCTGATCTCATTTATGCAGTGACCTTGTGCAAAATAAAATTAAAAAGCAATCTTTATTTGAACTTATATTTTAAGTGGTACATAATTCTACTTGTACATACACAGTTAATAATGTTCACTTGATCTACTAATAAACCGGCAGTCTTCTGAGCATTAGCACCTAATTATATCACTTATACCAGATGTCTCCCAGTTTATGCTTATATTTTTTTCTGGACATTCGCCTACTCCTCTTTGTGTTATTAGCTATCCTTTGATGAATTCAAGCCACATTTTCCTCAGAAACGGATGATGATCCATCATGGGAGGAGGACAGCAGTGGAAAAATTATCCTGTTCTGGAGCTAGAAATGGCATAGGTTGTTTGTTAGAAGTAGATTTAGAATGAATTGTCTTTTTTGTCTCTTCGGTGCCAACAATTGTTTCTTTATATGTTCAAAAAACTGCTTCACCCTTGTGTAACACCTTAATCCAGACACTCACATAACACTGGTACTATACTGGAAGAATCCAGCAAATAAAGTGAAATAAAACCATTCAACCAGACCTCATACAGGAACAGCTGATTTGCAGCCTGTGGAAGTCGGGAGACACAAGTTTATACAATTGATACAACTTACTAAGAGCCCCTGAAGAAGCAAAAGAAACGTGAGCCGCGTCGGGCGTAGTTGTTTCTTTCACTCCGGCGTTCCGGTCTAAAGTTTCAAGACATTCAGCTGTAAACATCATTTAAGATAAGTACTTCCTGCAAAATAGCGTCTTTTAAGACAAGTACTTTCCACAGTATGTTATAAAAAACAAAAAGAAAAAAATATGAAAAATATGTAATGGTATTGAACCTAACAACCAACGACCAATGATTAGAACCACTCTGCACATAAGCTTTTCAAAATATGTGGTATTTACCTTGAGCATTTAAGCACGGGTTAAAGTGTATGAGGTCTGGTTGAATGGTTTTATTTCACTTTATTTGCTGGATTCTTCCAGTATAGTACCAGTGTTATGTGAGTGTCTGAACAATTGTTTCTTGGCACCAAGGAGTATACAATCTTTCCACTTCATGATGGTGCTGGTGTATGCTCTGCGCTGAAGAGCGATAGCACTAAAGATGTCTTTTTAATGCACTGTGCTGACAGGGCCTGTCTTGGCTATTGCAAGTCCTGGTGTTGAGAAGGGCAACTTCTTTGTGAGAGAGGGAATAGCACCTGCACCTAACCTTTTTCAAATCATGGCACCTAGCATGAAAGGATTCCACCTTTTCTGATGTAGACATTGAGATGGCTTCCTCTTTACTGCCGTGAAAGAGGCCTGAGGAGAATTTAAAAATTCGCTGGTGTGTGAATCTTCTGGATCTCCTGGCCCTGGAGGAAATTTGGGCACAGGCAGCGCAGTTAGGTCTGTTGTGGGATGGCCTGAGGCATTGAACATGGTAGTCATGTTGGCCAGACAAAGTCATCATTTAAGAGCAATGGGGACTTTTTTGAAACCCAGCTTGCTATCCGCCATTACAAATGAAGCTGAAGCTAAGTTGAACTCAATGTTTGAAAAAGAATAATAATAATCATTAAAAAATATATATTTTGGATACTCTCAAAATGAAATGAAAAACACACTTAAAACAAAAACAAATAAAAAAAAACAAAACCCAAAGGCAAAAAATGTGATGAGCACCTGAATGAGAGCATGCAAAAATGTGTCCTTTTGCTCTAGTAGAAAAATAAAGACTGAGGAGACTCACGTGGCAGCAGTAGCGGCTGCACGGGGAGGCCTACGCATGTTATGAAAAACCTTCTTGGTTTTCTAAACTCCAAAAATGCTTTTCCATCTCGGTGCCATTGGATGATGTCATATCCTGCTTGTCCATGAAGAACTGTCTAATTATCCATACAAGGTAATAAATTAATAATGCAGTTACTACAGCAGTGCAAATTTTGATGGTGCTAAAGTTTTCAGATCATGTAACTTCTACTCGAGAGCAACTTTACTGGTTGCCTGTGGCAGGATCACTTTTAAAATTTTATCTTTACTACATTGAATGATTTATGGTTCTTGTCTGCAATATTTGTGAGACAAGATAAAACTGTATAAATCTAGTAGAATTCTATCTCAATTCATGTTATTGATCCTTCTGTTACCAGCTGAAGTTAAACATGTTTCCATACAGAAGAGGACACTATTTTTATGTGGCACGAAGTCTGTGGACAGAGATGAGAACCAGTTATTATTTCCGTTTTAGGAAAATATGAAAATCTTGGTTTTTCAATGTGGCTTTTATAGCTACAGGATTGAGAGGATGCTGGATTCCCAAGTCAAGCCTGTAGCTCTGTCAGCATTTTCTGCTTGCTACCTTGCCTGATCTCCACCTGCCGCTGAACTCTTTGGGCCGGATTTTAAATGCCCTGCACGCGTAAATCCTGCCGGATTTACGTGCGCAGGGCCCTCGCGCACCGGCGCGCCTATTTTGCATAGGCCGCCGGCGCGCGCAAATCCCGGGGCTTCGTAAAAGGGGCGGGGGAGGGGCGTGTCCGGGGCGGGACCGGGGGTCGTTCGGGGCAGGACCGGGGGCGTGGCGCTGGCCCGGGGGCGTGGTCGAGGCCTCTGGACCAGCCCCTGGGTTGGGTGATGGCACGCCAGCAGCCCGCTGGCGCACGCAGATTTACGCCTGCTGAAAGCAGGCGTAAATCTGGCAACAAAGGTAGGGGGGGGGGGTTTAGATAGGGCCGGGGGGTGGGTTAGGTAGGGGAAGGGAGGGGAAGGTGGGGGGAGGGCGAAGGAAAGTTCCCTCCGAGGCCGCTCCGATTTCGGAGCGGCCTCGGAGGGAACAGGCAACGCGAACCAGGGCTCGGCGTGCGCAGGTTGCACAAATGTGCACCCCCTTGCGCGCGCCGACCCCGGATTTTATAAGATACGCGCAGCTAAGCGCGTATCTTATAAAATCCAGCGTACTTTTTTAAAATCTACCTCTTTGTGAGAGCATCTCCAGGGCAAACTGCAGGAAAATATCAGCTCGGGGGATTTTTTCAAAACTGGTCCACGGGGTATCTGACTCCCTCATGCACTTTCTCTGCAGCACGTGTGTCAACAGCTCTCTAAAGCATGCCAAGTCGACTCTCGAACCTGGCAGAATTAAGCCCAAATATCTTCACAATAAATTTCACAGTTTCCCTAAAAAACTAAGAAACTGAGCATACTCTAGACCAGCAGTGAGTAAACAAATCTGTAGACTCCATTCCATTCATTTAAATCTGTTAACCTACACACACGCATATCCTGGTCTGGCCAACCATGTAGTTCTTGAACTGGTGAAAGTAATGAGAACTACACTGCCAGCCAGAGTCAGACACAATCACTTGCTCAGTGACAGACAGATTTATAGACTGCAGAAACTTTATTGGAACACATACACTGACACAAACCCTCTTTCTAAGACACTTTCACACAGGCTCACAGATAAATCCACACACAGAGAGCAAGAGTGTGTATTTGTGTCAGACAGAGACACCCACACACGCGCTCTCTCTCTGACACAAAGTGTATGTATAGGTACGTGTGGCAGAGACACACACTCTCTTTAACATGCTACTGTGTTGCTGCGCTACCACATCATAGTGTAAAGTTCTTGCTTGCTACCAGCCCTTCCTCATTCTGCAGCAGCAGCCTCCTCCCTTTCCAATCCCACTCTGAGGCTTGCTGGTTCCACAACTAACTGCTCCTTTCACAGCTCAGTCCAGTCACCTCAGACAGAAGCCTTCCCAACACTGCACAGGTATTTCCTCTTGGCTCGCTCTCTCCTGTCCGATGCCTGTAGCTTGCCTCAGGTTCTCCGCCTCCCCGCTCCAGTGTATTCCCATTGACTTCATGCTATAGTGTCTTCTGCTTTCATGGTTCCCCAAGCTTGACTCTGTCTACCTACTCCAGGGGAAAGGGCACCAGAAGTGATCCACACTTTTCGCTGGGCTTAAAAAAAGAAAAACTTAAGCCATGGCCGAGACGAGGGAGAGCTACTAACCCAGCTCCAGATGGGAATCCTGCTTTCTCATGTGCAGCCAAGGTCGGTGCAAGAGTAATTTATAACAGATTTTACATGAAAAAGAACAAAGTACAGTCTTCTAAGGTAAAAATATCACGGTCAACATGTATATTATTTACATGCACTGCTATGGTACCAACCAGAAAACTCTGCAAAAAAGCCACCTAGAGCCATATAGTATTACAGCTTATTGTAAAGGGTGTTGGGTGTGGGCTCGGCCTTCAGAAAGTTTTGAGTAAACTGAATTGCAATACACTAAACCTCCCATATGAAAACAGCACTAACTGCTAGCACTCAAACAGTAATAACCCCACCAATGAAAAGGCAAAAGTGCAAATATTACATCAGACCCTAAAACATCAACACACCTGCTATAAGGAAAACAGAACAAGCCAAGCTGTTATAGATCCCTGCACAGAAACTACATTCCATAGTTCCCTCTAAGCTGTGTGTGTGTGAGTGACTGCTCATACATTTCAGAGCAAAGCTCACAGGTTTTACATGATCGCTCACATACATTTTTCTTTGTGCTATATACAGAAATGTAACATTAATGCTGGCACTCAAAAACTGTTGGTTTAAAAAAATTGTTGCTCACACGAAAAACAATTTGCACACATCTAGTGACTCCTTGGAGGAAGAATTGCTACATGCTTGCAAAATATCTTACCTCAATCACACATGTAGAAAACAGATAGACCCTCACCAAATACAAAATGAAGAGATAATAAAGTATAAATACAAACATGCAGACAAAAACTGAACTTAATACCGCCACTAGCCAGACACTTTATGGAATGCAAAACAAATATCTTTCCTCACTAAACATCCAAAAATAACATCAGGAAATATAAAGCATTAATCATAATAGTAAAACCAAATTCATAAAAAGAATAAATATTTCAAAACAGCTGATGAAAAGAATATCCAATGAATTATGAATATATAACATTGTTTTTTTAATTTCCCAAGCATCGATAAAATATTTCAAAATAACAGACACTGCAAACAACATCCAATAATTAAAATTATAGCTAAAATAAATCCCCTTCTCACCATAACTGGGAACTTTAGATGCCAGTCATCCTTAGATTGTCATGGATTAGTAAGGGGTGGGAGATATGCACAAACTTTCTTCTGTAACATGTTCATTCTCACACAAACTCCCTTATGTTCTCTCACACACATGCTCATTGGATCACACCTTCTTTCGCACATACTCATTGGCTCACATGCTCTCTCACAGATATGATTACTGTGTAACACAATCATGCTCTTGTTCACACACATGTTCACTGACTAATTCTTGGTTACACACATGCTCACTGGCTCAATCACTCTCTTTTACATTCACACACAGGCCCACTGGCTTAAATAGTCCTCTTGCTCAAACATATGCTCATTGGCTCCCTCGTTCTCTCTCACTCACAAACATGCTCTGGTAACCACAACAAGCCTGACTATATTATGTAGTGCAACAAATGGAAAAACAGACCCATAATCACTCCTCACAAAACATCAAGCAATAAAATCAAGGGCTATAAGACATCATTCATAATATTAAAACCATAAAAATCAGCGCTACTTAGCCGAATAAGTAGGACTTATGTGGTTAAGTAGCGGCTGCTGAATATGCACTTCTGTTTGGTGGTAACTGCTTAGCCACATAAGTCCCTTATATGACTAAAATGTTAGCTGCATAATTGGGGGTGGGCACTGGATGGAGCAACTTAGCTGCATAACTGATGCAGCAAAGGCGCAATATTAGGTCTTCGCCACATACATTAACCGGCTATGTTAGGCAATACATGTATATTCAGCAACACAGCCTTGCCACTGAATATACTGTGTAAATTAGCTGGATAAGATATATCTGGCCAAGTTACTTAAACGGCCATCTTTCAATATTGGACCCTTAATGATTTAGAAAGCTGCATAAATTTGTTCTAATATTTCCCAAACACCAATAAAATATTTTAAAATAACACCCCATCATTTAAAATAAAACAAAATTAAATAATTAAAAAATCTCCAGCTCTCCATACCCTTAAATAAATAAATACCTGGCATGTTTTGATTTTCCAGAGACTTGTATGGAGTTGGGTGAAGGGAGCCACACAATCTTTATCCTCTCTCTCTCTCTCCTTCACCACATAGGCACTCTCTCATACACATGCAGGCCTCTTACACACAAATTCAGGCTCTCTCTGTTTTTCATACACATCCGAAGGCTCTCATGCACACATGCAGGTGCGCGCTCTCCCTCTCTCTCTTATACATATGGCTCTCATACACATGCAGGCACTTTCATGCACATAAGCAGGCTCTCTCTCTTTGATACACACTTGCAAAATCTCTCACTCTCTCATGCACACATGCAGGCTTTCACTCTCATATGCACAGATACAGGTGCTCTTTCATACAGACATGTAGACGCACCCTCTCTCAAAAAACATGTGGCTCACACACATCCAAGTGTTCACTCTCATGTAACAACAACATCCCCCCTACGGCTTAATTTATTTTTTGAACATGATCGGTTAATGTGTCCTTTTATTTTATTCTTTGTACATTGTTTTGTTTTATTGTTTTATTGTATCGCCTACCTGAGTTCTCTGTAAACCGGCATGATGTGCTGCACGAATGTCGGTAAATAAAAGTTAATAAATAAATAAATAAATAAATAAATGTACATATAATGCACAATAATGTAATCGCCAACCATTAAGATGCCTCTCTTCACTCTAATAATTATCTCTTGCCAAGATCCCTTCCTTTCCCACTGCTCCTTCTCGCTCTCAGCCATTTCTGACTTTTTGGACTCCCTCTCAGCTAACTGACCTTTTGTTTTAATTTGTTTAATTTGCTTAAATTCCTTTAATTACTTGTATGTTTAATAGCCTTAATTACCATATCTTTCATACCCTTCAGAGTGCTACAATTAATAGTTATTTAAATTTCCTTAACTACCTTAATTACTAGTCTGTTTTATATTTACCTGCATCCGCTATAATTTTCTTGTAATGTGCCGTTGTTATCTTTCTTGTTAAATGTAAACCGATGTGATGTTTTTCACTAAATGAATATCGGTATACAAAAATCCACAAACAAACAAATAAATAAATAAATAAATGTTCAGACTCTCTCTTTCATACACATAAGAAACATAAGAAATTGCCATACTGGGTCAGACCAAGGATCCATCAAGCCCTTGAACTTCTTGGACTTCTCCTCCAAGAACTTATCCAAACCTATTTTAAACCCAGCTATACTAACTACACTAACCACATCCTCTGGCAGAGTTTAATTGTGTGTTGAGTGAAAAAGAATTTTCTCCAATTAGTTTTAAATGTGCTACATGCTAACTTCATGGAGTGCCCCCTAGCCCTTCTATTATCCGAAAGAGTAAATAACCGATTCATATTTACCCGTTCTAGACCTCTCATGATTTTAAAGTCCTCTATCATATCCCCTCCTCAGCCGTCTCTACTCCAAGCTGAACAGTCCTAATCTCTTTAGTCTTTCCTCATAGGGGAGTTGTTCCATCCCCTTTATCATCTTGGTCGCCCTTCTCTGTACCTTCTCCATCGCAACTATATCTTTTTTGAGATGCGGCGACCAGAATTGTACACAGTATTCAAGGTGCGGTCTCACCATGGAGCGATACAGAAGCATTATGACATTTTCTGTTTTATTCACCATTCCCTTTCTAATAATTCCCAACATTCTGTTTGCTTTTTTGACTGCCGCAGCACACACTGAACTGACGATTTCATGCAGGCTCTCTCTCTTTCATACACATGTATGCAGGCTCTCTTTCTCATATACACCTGCACGCTCTCTCTCATTAATGCACACATGCAGGCTTTGTTATGCACACATGCAGGCTCTCTTTCTCTCATACACATGCTCCTCTCAGGCGGCGTTCTTTCTTTTGGGCCTTGGCCACGCCCACGGCCCTGCAACCACCAGATGCATCCTTCTACTGATGTTGTAGGCCTTTTTTCTGTCCATGGCAGGTTGGGCTCTGTCGTGGCCCCGCTGAGACCTCACTTGGGCCATGTTGGATTGGGCTCTGTTGCAGCCCCACCAAGATCTCCCTCAGGCCACAATGGGGTGGGTTCTGTCGTGGTTCTGCCATAGGCCTTGTTCTGCAGCAATCCCTCTCAGCAGTGGCTGAGATGAAGTCTACATGACCAGTATAACCAGCCGACCGGGGGATGCCCGATCCTCTGATAGGCCATTCTGCCCCTGAGCAACTCCCTCCCTACTTGGAACAGCTTTATCCCTGCTCATTGATATCACCACATCGTGGAGCTTTATGAGAACTGAGAGGATGGTGGAGGTGCCACACACTGTAAACCTCTGTCACACACACCAAAAAGAGCAATAAAGGAGCTTGCTCCTTTGTGAGCACCTTGAACACCTTGTACTTCAAGCTGTCGAGTTTGGTATTTGGACTCTTCCAGTTAGTCTAGCCTCTGAAGTCATGATTAATACATAGCAGTTTTATTTTACCATGCTCTCTGATGTAAATGCTCTCTGATGTAAATTGTTTTGGTTATTACCTTCTTGTTCTCCTATCCTTCCTACTGCCTTTCTGTTCTACCCCCGCCCAGTTACATTCCCCTGTTGCAATGTATTTTCCAATCTTTCAGTTACTATGTGAACCGGTATGATGTCCCCACAAATACCGGTATATAAAAGTTTCTAAATAAATAAATAAATAATGCTGTCTGACCAGTTATTTTCTTCAATGACTATAGTTTTAGGTCAAGGTCAGTATAATGGAATATGTCAGAGCCAATTTTGTAATTTTTCCAGATCTAGATCCATTCTTGTGCACATTCTACTGAACAACAACTTGACCCTCAGTAGTTCATCTAGTTTTATCAGTGTTTCTGATAAACGTAAGATCAATCAAAAAGAGAACTGCAATTTGCTTTGCTTTGGATAAACAACCTGACATTTCCTACATAACTGAGACCTGGCTTCTCAATTCAGAACATGATTTAATTTCATAGTTGTGTCCAAGTAGCTATTATATTTTCTCTAAAACTTAAATCTGTGATATGAGGTGATGGTTTATCAATTCTAGTTAAAGAGCCACTATTGTTTGCTATGGTTGATCTTGCTATTTCAGGAATATTTGTAGTTCTGTTTATTGGTAACAAGTTGTTTGGAATTTGCCTTTTTTTTTATTGTCCCCAGTGTTTTATCTGCTGATTACTCACCTGTAACTGAATGTCTTGTGGAGACTAAGGTGGAATTCAACAATGTTATTGTCCTAGGTGATTTAAATTTGCATATGGATGAATCTCCTCTTTTATATTTTTTGGCAGCCATGTCAGCTTTAGGTTGGGTCCAATATGTACATGAAGCTACTTATTGCTTGGGTCATATTTTTTACCTAACTTTCTTGAGTGATAAATTTACTTTATCATTGCCTCCCAGGATTAATGTCCTGGAGTTACCATGGAGTGATCACAGTCTACTAATATAGCAAATAGGTTTCCTTCTTTCTTTCAACAATAAAAATTATTTAAATCAGCAATATTTTGATCATCTTTGTGCAATTTGATTATCCAAATTAGAAAATATAGTATTGAAGGATGCAAATGAGACAATTGATCTCTGAAATTAATCGCTGCAGGTGCGGTGTATGAAATTGCTCCATTATGTTCTGTCAAATTCAGAAGAGTAAACAGTTCCAAAATTCTCTTCTGAAATAAGAGCAACCAAAGCACAGGTAAAGGTTCCTAGTGTGTCGGTGGAATAAAATCCACACTGCAAGAGCCCTTTTGGATTATAGCCTTGCTCTTGAACATTATAAGTCAAAGGTATGGAGGCTAAAAAGACTTGTATTTACAGTATAAAAGAATCTATGATGCTGGAAACAGATCTTGTGAATTGCTTCATATTGTTGTTCGCTTAACCAGTTGTTCTATCAATTCAATATCATCGTCTTCCATTACCCTCTGTCTATTATGTTTGTCAATTTATTTAAAAGAAAAATCACTAATCTTTGCACTAGCTTGAGACCTGTTTCTAGTATACCTGTCATGCAATATCTCACTCCTAAGATCATCTATCACTGCCAAAACTGAAATTATGCATCTACCAGTAATAGCCGACCAATCACATTGTCCACCAAATTCCATAATAATTGATAGTCACTGTATCTCATTGTTCAAAAAGCCCATAACCTTGGGGTAACACTGGACTCTGAATTTTCAATGACACACCATACATCTTTGATAAAGATGTGGAAGGAGTCTAAGTTACAGCCAAAGTGGGAAGGACCGTTTCAAATCCGTCTGATGACAGAAACAGCGGTGCGGACAACTGAGAAAGGGTGGACTCACCATTTCCGAGTCAAGGGACCCGTGGAGCTGCCAGCAGGCCCTTCCCAATGGAAAGTGACAAATACAGACAATCCGCTTAAGATAAGAATCACTAGAAAAGACTAAAAAACTTTGCATGAATAGTTATATTTTGAACGTTCTTTTGGGCTGGGATTCTGCCTTGATGACAACCCTATTTGGGACTCAGCAACCAGGTTTAATATACTGTGTGAACCATTACTAGATATATGGTCTACGGGCCAGGAACATTCATCGTGTGGGAGGGGGATTTCTGTGGATTAAGGGGGATAAGAGTTAAGAAAGGGGACGTATCATTAACTAGATCTACCACTGGGGAATTGGTAACATTCTGGTATATCACTTATGAGGACCTAGGAGGCAGGAGGTACCCGTGGTATTTCTTAAGGAAAAGGGGAGAGAGAATTCTTGAATTGCTTGAGCTAGTTTCATAAGCAACTCTGAGATCCCAGCTTTGGGGACCATAAGATGGCCTTTTCCTTGAGAAATCTGCTTTAGCCCTCAGCTCCCAGGTGGACAGAGGAATTAGAAATTGGGATATTGGTACCACAGCTTATTATTGGACTGATTATCTTTTGCTGGGTGTACAGAGAAACATTGTGTGGGAGGGAAAAGGAAGATGTTGTGGGTATTCTGCTTGGGTGGGTGCAAGGTTTTACTATCCCGACCTGGAGGGGGGGAATTACTTGGGAGAGGGGAATAAGGCAACACACACATTACTTAAGGTATATGTTGAGGATACAACCGGGCCCCAGGTTATAAAGATAGACACCTGCACACTAATAGATTGCTGGGGGTGAGGGGTGGGGGGGAAGGGTAGTGAGACCTTGTAAAGCCCTTGTGAAACTGGAAAATTGGGCATCCAAATGGCAGATGAAATTTTATGTGGATAAGTGCAAGGTGATGCATATAGGGAAAAATAACCCAAGCTACATTTACACGATGTCAGGTTCCATATTAGGAACTACAACCCAGGAAAAAGATCTAGGCATCATAGTGGATAATACTTTGAAATCGTTGGCTCAGTGTGCTGCGGCAGTCAAAAAAAACAAACAGAATGTTAGGAATTATTAGGAAGGGAATGGTTAATAAAACGGAAAATGTCAGAATGCCTCTGTGTCGCTCCATGGTGAGACTGCACCTTGAATACTGTGTACAATTCTGGTTGCTGCATCTCAAAAAAGATATAGTTGCGAAGGAGAAGGTACAGAGAAGGGCGACCAAAATGATAAAGGCGATGGAACAGTTCCCCTATGAGGAAAGACTAAAGAGGTTACATCTGTTCAGCTTGGAGAAGAGACGGCTCAGAGGGGATATGACAGAGGTCTTTAAAATCATGAGAGGTCTAGAACGGGTAAATGTGAATCAGTTATTTACTCTTTCGGATAACAGGACTAGGAGGACTCCATGAAGTAAGCATGTAGCACTTTTAAAACTAATTGGAGAAAATTCTTTTTCACTCAATACACAATTAAACTCTGGAATTTGTTGCCAGGGGGTGTGGCAAAAAAGTTTTGGATAAGTTCTTGGAGGAGAAGTCCATTACCTATTGGTTGTTATTAATCAAGCTGACTTAGAAAATAGCCACTGCTATTACTAGCATCAGTTCTACAACCAACAAACCATCAAGGAAACCTCTTGATATGTGGGGGTTTTTTGTGCGGTTGCTAGTTCAGAATCAACCTCTTGTTTTGGCTGACCCTTTTAGCTAGCTCCCGTGTTTTTATTCTTTAATTTACTTTAACAACCAGACTTTTTTCTTTTTTCTTATGTCTATACTCCTTAAAACCTGTGCTTTGCCGTTCTCGCGTTTGTGCGTTTCGACCCTTCTTTGATGTTAACTTTTAAAAGAGGTTAACTTATCTTTATATCTGCTCAATTGTTGCCGCTGCCGTGTGGGTCCGCTTCCCCGACATGGGCCATGTTTCGGCAGAAAGCTGCCTGCTTCAGGGGCCACGGGGGAAGAAATTGTTTGGTATCCAAATTGTGGATCTGCTGTCAACAAGCGCTAAACTCTGTTGCTGCGTGTGAATTCATTACCGTGAGCGGCGCCTTCAAGCGGTAGCAGTAGCAAGGGATATACTTAGTGTTTGGGTACTTGCCAGGTACTTGTAGCCTGGATTGGCCACTGTTGGAAACAGGATGCTGGGCTTGATGGACCCTTGGCCTGACCAAGTATGGCAATTTCTTATGTTCTTATGAGGGCGGTCATGCACCACAATGACATTGAGGGCATCCCGGCATCTCTATGGCATCAAGGTTACCATGGTGCTCCTTGGCAATCCTGGATCATGGCATAGTCCTGACATCGATGCGTTGGACGAATGGTGTGCTGGTCACAGATGTGCAAGGGGAACTGTTACTAAGCATGGCACTAAGGTGCGGCAGCAAGCTGTTAGCCCAGACTCCTGCTCACCCTCTCTTCCAAGGAGATTGCACTGCCAAGACTGGCAAGCAGGAGGGGAGGCTATGTCATCTGGGCCTCCCGCCCATGGAGACTAGTTCCTTGGATTGTGGGGGAGGTTGAGCTCCCCCCCCCCCCCCCCCCACAGGAACAGTATGGTCCTCAATCCCTCCACCATCCAAATCCTTCGATGCCAATCGATCGGTGAAACAATATGGAACTCCAGCCTGGGTAGAACTCAGGTGAATCTCTAGACTCAGCAGCCTACATGGATCACCGATGGACTGCAGAAGTCAGTCCTGTCAGCTCTGGGGAAAAACCAGACAGAGCAAGGAGAGGACACAGATATAAAACTGCAAAACAGTTTTTCTTCTTTCTTTTTTTTTAAAGTAACAGATTCTGCCAGGCTGCACAGGGGAGCTCCCCATGAGGCCAGCTGACAGTTGGATTGAAGAGGAAGAAGAGAAGAAGAAAACTACAGAAGAAAATAGCTGCAGCTCTGGAAAAAAATCACTTACAAGAACTGTGAGAAGAAAGCAAAGCCGAATACTGTGAGTACACGGCTTCCACGACCACACAGCTCAGCGGAAAAAAAGAGACTGAGGGACTCTGCCTAGGGGGCAGGGTGATGACTACAGCTGCACATGCTCAGTACGGCATATTGGAGAGTTCTAGAATATTTGAGATCAAAATTCTGTGTCGGGCTCCATCTGATGATGTCACCCATGTGTGAGGACTGACATCCTGCTTGTCCTAGGAGAAAGATTTTAAAGTGCATGTTAAGTTTCTTGTGCGAAGTTCATTTTTTAAGTTGGGAATGCTTCCCAATTTACAACCATTTTTAGAGCTGAGTGATTTCTGTACAATTCTCTAATCTTTAGTTCTGACAGGATTAGATTACTGCAACTCAATTTATTTGGATTTGCCTTCTTGTACTCTAAGAGCTCTGCAGGTAATTCAGAACTCAGCAGCACATGTGTTCACTGGCTCATCTCAGTTTGATTATATAACTCCCGTTTTGTATGGATCAAGTGAAGGATAATTTTTAAAATACCAACCTTAATCCACAAAGCGTTGAGCAATGATGCCCCTTTGTGCGTCAGCTCCTTATTAAGAATTTATTGGCCAGAGAGAAGCCTGAGGTCTGTGGGCCAGTGTTTATTGGATGTTCCAACTTTTGGGCGGTACAGCTTGCTGAATCTAGAGAACGGTTGTTTGCAGTTACAGGGCCTTTGTTATGGAACAATCTTCCTAAGCCTTTGCACAGGGAGATTTGTCTCTCAAAATGCTCAGCCAAACTCTTCAATAATATAAGGTCATATTGTTGTTGTGGCTGTTATCTGGAGGTGAGTTGGTCTGTATTTAACTAGGCAGTTTTGTTATAATTTTATTTTTTGGGAGGTCGACTGGACCTCGTGTCGGGTTGAGCAAAGTAATGTGGTGCCAGGCTCACTTGGGGAGCAGGCCCGGGATCCTTGGCTTCGTGGGGGGGTTTGATGGTTCGGGGGGAGGTCAGTCAGCAAGTCAATCAGAGACCGGAGCTGTAATTGGTAGGGGAGTTGGGGGAGGAGCTGGAGCTGGCAAGACGCAGGCAGTAAAGCCCGGGATTTGTCAGCTCCAGAATTTCAAAGATTGTGCTGGCCGGTTTTGTTTGGCCATGTTTCGGTGACGTCAGGAGTAGGAGGGGGGTGCTCTGGCTGTGCGCCGCCAGTGCCCGGCATTTGTCTGGCGTCGCAGCAGCCGTTAGGTCGCTTCCCTCCCACCCGCCCTTCTCTGTTGCTGTTGTAAAGGGGGTTGTTCTGTCGCAGCGTGGGGGGGGGGGGGGTGTTCTTGAGGCGGATGGCCCGAGCCGCCCCAGTTCATATTTTCTATTTGTTAAGCTTCATTCCTGTTACATTTTGTGTTTGCAGACACCTGGGTGCGGTGGTCTAGTACGGGCTCCTTGCTGGGAGGTGGCGGGGGTCGAACTCTGTTTAAGGCTTTGGCGGCTGGTGCTGACCGTCTTGCTGGGTGGTGGCGGATGGTTACTGGATGCTGCGTAATGTTATTTACTGGGCTCGGGCATCCCATGTGTTTGTATTAAAGCTGCGGCCCTGTTAAATCCAACTTGTTGTCTGCATCTTGTTTTAAATTGTAAAAGGGCGGACGTGAGCAAGTGAAGTCCTGGCTGCCTATATTATCTGTTATGTTCTTTTATAAGCCACTTAGAATGTGGCCTATAAATGTATTAATAAATAAATAAATTTTAGTTTATTTATCAGTTTCATTTTTATGTTGTAACTTGACCAGGATAGAGAACAACCATAATTATATATATATATATGTGTGTGTATATATATTGTTGAATTGTATGAGTTGTATGTTTATCATCTTTTGATTTGATTTTATGACTATTTTGTAAATACTATATACTGGAAATCACTCATAATATTTAGGAAATTAGGTAATTGATAAATTTGAATAAATAAATGATCACAGCTAATGCTTCCTACTCTGTGTGGAACACATCTGTTCATAGCACAGATTGCCCTCACTTTTCTAACATATTTACCAAGATACCAGTCAAAGATGTCTTCTCAGTCACATCTTATAGGCCTTAGCTACCTGAAGGTTTCATTGCTTGAGAAAAGGGTGCCGGCTGCTTCCCTAAAAATCTACCTTTATAGCACAGTGATCAAAAAACACAAACCATTCTATGAGGCAGCCGAGCCTGGTGCTTTCTTACCTCTGTGTAGCCCATGCTAGCTGCTGCAATCAGTGCCTGCTGGATGGCATGGCTCTTCTTGAACACCCCTTGCTGTTGGCCGGCCATTGTCCAGTCACACTGAATCAGGAACTTCACTACTTCCAGGTGACCTCGGAGGGCTGCATGGACCAGGGCACACTGCCCATTCTTGTCTAAGTGATCCACCTGCAAAAAATAAGGGGGAAACAGAGAAAAATGAGGAACCATGAACCATCTCCTTCTGTTCCAAAGGTGGTCTTTGCTTTCTTGGAACATCTGCAGGATGTACAGACTCTGCACAGTTCTGCTTAACCACAACCAGTCTGAACTTTTACCAGGAAATGAGTTTGTTCTCCTCGCTGTCACTTTCTTTTAAGTGAAGCAGCCGTTGCTATTTCATTTACTCTCAGCAAAGAGCGCCATGGCAGTAATAAACAGACATGCCCAATGCTGAAGGAAGCAAGAAAAGCCCAAACCCTCCTGCCTTCTTTTGTACTTAAACAAGCCAACCAGGTTTTTGTGCAGAATAGTTACTCTGCCTACTGCTGTATCATGTTCTCAAGCAAGACAAAGAAACAACTATTACTTAAGAGACCACAAGGCAGAACACAAACTAGGCTGCATATTCTAAAATGAAACACCTATCTTATGACAACTCCCAGTGACAAAGGATCCAGATTTTAAAGGGACAGTACTGCTTAGGCTGTTTCGGGACTCTCTTCTTTCAATGTATTGTCACATTTCCTGGAATGAAACGTCTGTTCCTTTTACTATGTTCCTATCCCATGTTTTTACAATTGTTCTTTTCTGATTCCTCTATTCAGCTTCTATGCATACTTTACATGCATCAGGTGATGTCGGCACAGGAGTTTGAGGAAGATCAGCTCAGTAGCACCCCAGCTTACTTCGATTGATAGCAATGGCTGTGATTTCATAGCAGAAACTTTCAAAACAGGAAGGATAATTTTAAAAGCATTTGTACAGGTAAAACAGTTTTTTTACCGCTAGGAATGGCCATTTAAAAATTTGCCTGCCTGATATTACTCCTGGGGGGCATTCTGCACACAAAAACTTAAAAGTCTGCATAATTTATATTGGTCAAAATAACACAATATACATGACAATCTTTAAGTAATTAATTTAAAATGTAATACAGAAGAAAGTTATTACTTAAAGATGCAGAGTTTTAAATATTTTGATCAGAATTTCCCTAGAAGTTCACTGTAAGAGTGCTCTCCCTACTCCCCTGGCCACTTTGCCCTCTCAGGCCCCAACTCCTCCACCTGCCACTATCTCTTCCCTCCCCCTCTAGGCTCAATCTATCTCCACTCCCAGAGTTTGATCCGTCTCTCAGTACTGCCCCCCACACAGGCATCCTATGTCCCTTTCCCTCTCTCTCACACACACAGGCTCCCTCTCTCTTGTGCATATATACACCCCCTCATAAAGACTCCCCCTCTATTGCACACCTCCCCCCCATATAGGCTCCCTCTCTCTCTTGCACATGCACGCACACAGGCTCCCTTTCTCTCTTAAGCATATGCCCTCACACACGCTACCTAGGTCTCTCTCTCACACACCCCTGCACACTGACTCCTTCTCTCTCTCACCCTCCCTACATACAGTCTCCCTCTCTCTCTATTACACAGACATCCCTTCACATAGTCTCTCTTTCTAACACATACACACACCCTCACACAGGCTCCCTTTCTCACAAACAAACATCCTCACATACATACAATTCCTTTTTCACACACACCAGCTCCCAATCTCTCACATATATACACACTCCTTCACAATCTCCTCACATAGACTCCCTCTCTCTGGCACTAAAAGTCCATGCACCCTCACACATGTTCTCTCTCACCCCCCAGGCTCGCAGTCTTACACACACACATGCTCACACTCACTGAGGCCTGCTCCATCTTTGCTACGAGTGGGACAGTCTCCGCTAGCGGCACACCTAGGCCCTTCTCTTCACAGTGAGCAGGTAGGCCTTTGCTCATGACATGCCGGAGCCTGCTCCTTCTTCGCTGCGAGTGGGATGGCCGATGCTCACGGCATGCTGGGACCTGTTCCACCTTCACCTCACTCGGAAGCCGTCCCGCTTGCAGCGAAGATGAAGCAGGCACAGGCCGTCCCACTCGTGGCATGTTGGGGCCTGCCAAATTCTGCAGGAATTCTTTACTCCGCAGTAGCGCAGAATTCCCATAGGTCTATGATGTGCAGTTAAGCTTGCATACTTATGCAAGCTGAGTGGAGATGTTCCTGGGAGGCAGAGTTGGGGAGTGGCTTGCACTTATACATATATGTATGAAAATTCAAATGTTTGTGTGGACGTTTTCCTAAAATATTTCCGCATACTAAATAGATGTATTTTCAAAGCAGACTCACATGCATAAGACCGCTTTGAAAATTGGTGTAGCTTATACCCATACTTGCCCACTAGTTTACATGCCTTAGAGGATGATTTTCAAAGCCATTTCCACAGGTAACTCAGCGCTGTATTAAAATTGTGCGCCCTGTATACAGGTAAACGTACGCACGTAAGTCCACTGCTTGCATAACTTTACGCACAGTGCAACGAGGAGCTCCTGGGTATGGGGGGCGGGGGTGGCAGTGGGCTTTCACTTACACAAATGCTTTTTGAATTTTAAAAATGTTTCTTGGGAAAAGTCTCCACACAAATGCAGACAGTTTGCTTGAAATAATTTTCAAAGTGAAAGAACACGCATGCTTTTTCTTTGAAAGCTAGATAGTTTGTGGGTTAAAAAGTACTCATGGACCTTGCACCAATAGGGGAATTTACAAAATTGCTAGTAGTTCCTTCAACATGAAAAAACAAATATATTAGTACAAAAGGAAGACCATTAATGAGTGTTTGCTTTATCTACCATTTATTTTACGAGACCTGCAGCTGTAAAGTGGAACCTTCATGCTATTCTTAAGAGAAAATTATAACTCCAGAAGCCACTTCTCGGAGCAGTACCTTGGCCCGTTTCTTGCAGAGCAGCATCACGATGGTCAGATGGCCAGCGGCTGCTGCATATCCCAGAGGAGTCAGGCCACTCTCCGAGCTTGCATCCACGTTTGCAGCAAATTCCAGCAACAAAGCCACCATTTCCGTGTAGCCAAGGTGCGACTGAACACACAGTATTGGAGCGTTGTTCAGAACCTCTGTGCGGTAATTGATGTTTGCACCGCCCAAAATTAGCAACCGACTGACCTACGGAGCAAAAAAGAAAGACAATTGGTCCTGGTGTATTTATTAGTCATTTTCCTACAACCAGGGATTATAACATAACTGGAATAGTTTGAAACATGCAATGCATGCTCAAAAGAGGATATATTCAGAGCGAGATTAATTACTAACAGTAAGCCAGTCTTTACTGTCCTGTCCCTTCAGACTGCCTTAATCCAAGCTCATAAACAGAACACAAATTCTTAGTATATCAACACATTGCCAGTTTGCATTCTGTATTCCTAGCTATCATTTAACCTTTAGATACTTGTTTAGAAAGTGAACAGGAAGGCAAGTGTTAAACATACTCACTCATCCATTGGCCATCATAATATTATAACAGACAAAAACATACTGTGAGATCCCCATTCTAGTTAATGGAATCTTACTTGCAAATTAATACAAGGAGGAACATAGAAATTGAACAGGTGTTAAACAGAACTGATTATCCTGTGCTTTATGGCCTGAACAAATCTGATAACCCTATCAACAGCAGGAAAAGCAATGATGCATCTCATTGCAATAGCAGGATATTCCTTTCAATAGTAGAAAAGTAGAAGGATGTATCACATATCAAATCTAGAAATGTGCTGGCAGAAAAAGACTGTATAGCCTATCTAGTCTGCCCATCTTCCTAACTAATTTAGCTTTACAATTTCCATTACTCCCTCAGAGAACCCCTGTATTTATTCCATGCTTTCTTGAATTCTGATACTGTTTTTGTCTCCACCTCCTCAATGGGAAGGCTGCTCCACGCATCCATTACCTACTCTGTAAAGAAATATTTCCTAAGATTATAACTGAGTCTACCTCCTTTCACCCTCATCCCATGACCTCTTGTTCTAGGGTCTCCCTTCCACTGAAAGAGACCAACCTCCTGTGCTTGGAAATCTTGGAGATATTTAAATGTCTCTATCATCTCTCCCTATCTTGTCTTTCCTCTAAGATATGTTTATATTTTTAAGTCTGTCCCTATATGCTTTAGAACAAAGTCCACTGATCATTTTAGTAGTCACCCTCTGGATTGAACCCAACCAGTTTCTATCCTTTTGAAGATGTGATCTCCAGAATTGTACCCAGTATTCCAAATGAGGATTCACCAGTGATTTATAAAGGGGCAAAATCGCCTCCCTTTTTCTGCTATTCCTCTCCCTATGCATCCAATCATCTTTCTGGCTTTTGCTATCGCTTACCCATCAATTTGGTCATCTTAAGATCATCAGGTACAATCATCCCCAGATCCTGTGCTTAGAAAAATTTCATCCCCCATGCTGTACCTTTTCCTTGGCTTTTTACATCCTAAATGCATAAATGCATTTTTTAAACATTAAATCTTAGATGCCAGATCCTAGACCATTCCTCGAGCGTCACTTAATCCCTCCTCATATTTTCCATGCCTTCCTGGTTGTCTATCCTGATACAGATTTTGGCATCATCAGCAATGTGGATCCCAAAATTGTTGAAAAAATCCAGTCCAAGAACCGATTCTTGAGGTACTCCACTAGTTATGCCTCCCCCCCTCCATGGAGTGAACACCACTTACCACTGCCTTCCACTCAACCAGTTTCTAACCCAGCCGGTCACTCTAAGGCCCATACCAAGGGCGTTCAATCCTACCTAATAAACGAAGGATGACCGACATGCCGCAAATGCGCAGTAGAGACCAGCTCTACCGCGCATGTGCGGGCGAGCACGTTGGTCTGAGCCAGAAAAAAAGAAAAAAAAATGGCGGCGTCGAGTGGCAGCGGCGTCCAGTGGCAGCGGCGGTGTCGGGAGGCAGCGGCGGCGGCGTTGAGTGGCAGCAGCGGCGGCGTCCGGTGGTAGCGGCGGCGGCGGGTGGTAGCGGTGGCGTTGTCGTCGGATGGCAGCGGCAGCGGCAGCGGCGTCGGGTGGCAGGCAGCGGCCGGAGGGAGGCAGTGAGGGCGAGAGAGAGAGGAGGACTGACAGAGAGAGGGAGAGGACTTGACAGGAGAGAGGGAGGGAATGAGTGAGAGGGGAGGAGAGAGAGGGAGTGGACGAGGGAGGGGGGGAGAGAGAGTGAGGGGGGAGAGAGAGGGAGGGAGAGGGAGGGAGTGGGACTGAGAGAGGGAGGGAATGGGACTGAGAGAGAGGGAGGGAGGGAGGGAGTGGGACTGAGAGAGAGGGAGTGGGACTGAGGGAGAGGGGGAGGGAGTGGGACTGAGGGAGAGTGAGTGGGACTGAGTGTGAGTGAGAGGGAGGGAGAGAGGGGGGAGGGAGTGAGTGAGACTGAGAGGGAGGGAGGGACTGAGTGAGTGGGAGGGAGGGACTGAGTGAGTGGGAGGGAGGGACTGAGTGAGAGGAGAGGGAGGAGTGGGTGAGAGGGAGGGAGGTAGGGGGTGGTGAAGAGTGAGGGGAGAGAGAATGAGGGGGAGGTGAGAGACAGAGGGATGTAGCCCGTTTTAACGGGCTTAACGGCTTGTTTATTTATAAATTGCCTATGTGGAACCATGCTAAAGGCATTACTGAAATCCAAGTATACTAAGAACATAAGAAGTTGCCATATTGGGTCAGACTGAGGGTCCATCAAGCCCAGCATCCTGTTTGCAACAGTGGCAATTTTGTTCTTTATGATTGTCTCTGCTAGACAAAATGGTGGAAACTGACTCACTGGTCTACAGTTTCCAAGATCGCTCCTTGATTCCTTTTTGAAAATTGGCATTACATTGGCAACCCTCCGGTCTTCAGGTACCATAGACAATTTTAATGATAGTTTACAAATAACTAATAGCAGGTCTGCAATTTCATTTTTCAGTACTTTCAGCACTCTGAGATGTATACCATTTGGTCCAGGTGAATTGCTACTCTTTAGTTTGTCAATTTGCACTATTACATCTTCCAGGTACACTGGGATTTGTTTCAAGTTCAGTTCTGCTGAATCATCACCTTTGAATATAATTTATTATATCTTCCTCCATGAAGACTGAAGCAAAACATTCATTTAGTCTCTCTGCTATGGGCTTGTCATCCCTAAATGCACCTTTTACCCCTTAATCAACTAATGTTCCAACTGACTCTCTCAAAGGCTTTTTACTGTGAATGTACCTGAAAACGTTTTTATTATGGATGTTTGTTCCACAGCAAGCATCTTTTCAAACTCTTTCTTTGTCTTCCTTATCAATGCTTTGCATCTAACTTACCAGTGTGCTTATGGAGTT
The DNA here is from genome assembly GCF_901001135.1 of Rhinatrema bivittatum. Classification (NCBI taxonomy): domain Eukaryota; kingdom Metazoa; phylum Chordata; class Amphibia; order Gymnophiona; family Rhinatrematidae; genus Rhinatrema; species Rhinatrema bivittatum. Next base: position 68,952,004 of record NC_042626.1, on the reverse strand, counting down.
CCCTGTTTTCTTCATTTGGAGCCCTTTTCCATTTCTTGAAAGATGTTCTTTTTGCTATTATAGCCTCTCAAACTCAACATTTAACCATGCTGGTAGTCATTAGCCTTTCTTCCACATTTTCTAATGTGTGGATAAAGGTAAGCCAGTTACAGGGCCAGAGGAACCACTAGGCGAGCTAGGCCTGTGCCTAGGGCGCCGAGACTTAGGGGGCGCCGCGGCAGGCAGCAGAATTTTGAAAGGGCAAAAAGTGCCCTTTCAAAATTCTGCCAGCCCCCGACTCGCCCTGCCTCCCCCCCAGTGCCACACTCCCGACGCCTCCCCTGGTGGTCCAGCGGAGGGCCTGGGAGCGATCCACCGCTCCCGGGGCCTCAGCTGCCACTATGCAAAATGGCGCCAGTGACCTTTAGCCCCTATCATGTGACAGGGGCCAACCAATGGCACCGGTAGCCCCTGTCACATGGTAGGGGCTGAAGGCCACCGGTGCCATTTTGGTTAGTGGCAGCCGAGGCCCCGGGATCGGCGGATCACTTCCTGGCCCTCCACTGGACCACCGGGGGGGGGGGGGGGGGCATCATGAGGTTGGCACTGGGGGGGAGGCAGGGCGAGTTGGGGGCTGGCAGAATTTTGAAAGGGCACTTTTTGGCCTGTTCTGTTTTCCTGTTAGGAGATGTATTGATATTTTAGATTCTGGTGTAATATTTGTGGTATTCTTTTTCATAGGTGGGGTTGTTATTCTTTGGGGCAGATTTTCAAAGAGATACGCGCATAACCCCCGAAAAGCCGCCCCTTCACCCACTGCGCGCGCCGAGCCTATCTTGCATAGGCTCGGCGACACGCACAAGTCCCGGGGCTTTCCTGGGGGGGGGGGGGTTTCTGGGGCGTGTCGCGGCCAGCATGTCATTGGGGGCATTCCAGGGGTGGGGCCGTGGGCGTGGTTCCGGCCCTGGGTCATTCCGGGGTCGTGGCCGCGGCCTCCGGACCAGCCCCCGGACCGGAACATGGCGCGTCGGCAGCTGGCCGGCGCGCGTAACTTGTAAAATAAAGGTGGGGGGAATTAATTAGAGCTGGGGAGAGGGAACGGAGGATGGCTGCGCGGCTTGGCACGCGCAGGCTGCCGATTTTGCACAGCCTTGCGCGTGCCGACCCTGTATTTTGTAACATGCGTGCGGCAGCACGCTCATGTTATAAAATCGGGAGTAGATTTATTCGCGCCGGGTTGCGCGAACAAATCTACTCCCGTGCCCACCTTTTAAAATCTACCCCTTTGAGTGTTGGCAAATAGTACTGTGTTGATACAGGAAGACCATGCCAAAATATATCACAATAGGTATGATGCCATATGAATTCCAAGATGCAAAGTTTTTTTGTTGGCATCATAACAGTGCATGAAATTATCACAACTTGTATATTAATTTTATCTCAGAATGTCATTTTTCATGTAAAGTATGTTATAAATTCATAATTTAAAATTGTGTATGGGGAGGGGGCGCCAGACTGTAAGGTTTGCCTAGGGTGCCTAATACCCTTGCACTGGCCCTAGCCAGTTGATATAGTGTATCTGGATTTCCAGAAAGCATTTCAAAAAGTCTCTCACGAGAGACTTCTTAGGAAATTAAAAAGTCATGGGATAAGTGTCAGTGTCTTATTGTGGACTGCCAGCTAGTTAAAAGATAGAAAACAGAGAGTAGGGCTAAATGCTAAATTTTCCCAATGGAAAAATGTTAATAGTAGTGTGCTCCAGGGATCTGTCTTGGGATCACTGCTTTTTAATATATTAATAAACAAATAGGAAATGGGAAAAAGTGAGGTGATCAAATTTGAAGATGACACAAAATTATTCAAAGATCTTAAATCTCAAGAGGATTGTGAGAATTTGCAAGAGGACATTGTAAAACTGGGAGACTGGTCATGCAACTGGAAAGTGAAATTTAATATTGACAAATGCAAAGTGATGCACTTAGGGAGGAGAAACCCAAATTATAATTAGAAAACACAAGGTTCCACATTAAGAGTCAGCACTCAGGGAAAGAATCTAGGTATTGATGAGGAAAATACATTGAAATCTTCTGCTCAGTGTGCAGCAGCAGCCAAGAAAGCAAATAGAATGCTAGGGATTATTAGGAAAGGAATGGAGAATAAAACAGAGAATATCATAATGCCTCTGTATCGCTCAATGGTGCGACCTCATCTTGAGTACTGTGCGCAGTTCTGGTCACCACATCTCAAAAAAGATATAGCAGAAGTAGAAAAAGAACAAAGAAGGATGACCAGAATGATAAAGGGGATGGAACAATTCCCCTATGAGGAAAGGCTAAAGAGGTTTGGGCTGTTCAGCTTGGAGAAGAGATGGTTGAGGGGAGATATGATAGAGATCTAGGATGGGTAAAATGTGAATAGGTAATTTACTCTTTCAGATAATAGAAGGACTAGGGGGCACTCCATGAAGTTAGCAAGTAGCACATTTAAAACTAATTGCAGAAAATTTTCACTCAACGCACAATTAAGCTCTGGAATTTGTTGCCAGAGGATGTGGTTAGTGCAGTTAGTGTAGATGGGTTTAAAAAGGTTTTGGATAAGTTCTTGGAGAAGTCCATTAACTGCTATTAATCAAGTTGTGTTAGAGAATAGCCACTGCTATTACTGGCATCAGTAGCATGGGATCTACTTAGTATTTTGGTATTTGCCAAATACTTGTAGCCTGGATTGGCCGCTGTTGCAAACAGGTTGCTGGGCTTGTGGACCCTTGGTCTGACCCAGTGTGGAAATTTCTAAAGTTCTTATGATAGAAATCTATAAAATAAATGAGTGGAATGGAACGAGTAAATGTTAATCAGTTGTTTATTATTTCAAAAAGTACAAACAGCAGGGTACACACAATGAAGTTATTAAATAATACATTTAAAACTTATAAGAGAAAATATTTTTTTACTCAACGCATAATTAAGATCTGGAATTTGTTTCCAGAGGATGTGGTGAAAGCTATTAGTGCAGCTGCATTTAAAACAGGTCTGGACAAGTTCCTGGAGGAAAAGTACATTAACCATTATTAAGGAAGAGTTGCAGAAATCCACTGCTTATTCTTGGGATAAGCAACTTGGAATCTATCTATCCCTTGGGATTCTACCAGGTACTTGTGACCTGGCTTGGCCACTATTAGAAACAGAATATTGGACTTGATGGACCTTTGGTCTGACCCAGTATGGCAAGTCTTATGTTCTCATGTGGAATACATCTGGTCTGGGTTTCCAAGATGGTATTTTTAAGTAATGTCCATGCCTGATGTAAATTCAACTTTTGTAGCTGCTCCTTTACATTTTTTCTTAACCATGTTGCGTGTAGTCGTCCCTACCTACCGGCGCCTCTGGCTCCCCACAGCAATCCCCCGGCGTCTCGACTGGGGCTCCGGCGAGGTCGGATGCAGGCGCGGGCGGGTCCTCAGATGCTCGCCCCGCCTCTTAAAGGGACCCGGGACCAGGAAGTGCCCCAGTCCCGGGAACTGACGTCAGGCCCAGCACCTTTTTAACCCTGGGCCCCGGCAGTGTGCTTTGCCTTGCAACAGGTCTCTGCGAGTAGCTGCCGCTGTGCTATCTTCTGCTTCCTGTCTGTGCCAAGATCTTGGATTGCCCTTGGATTCTGTCTGCCTGTTGCCTGTCTCCACCCTCGGATTGCCCCTGGTCTCCGCCTGCCTGCTGCCTGTCTCCGACCTCGGATTGCCCCTGGACTCTGCCTGCCTGCTGCCATTCTCCGACATTGGATTGCCCCCAGACTCTGCCTGCCTGCTGCCTGTCTCCGACCTTGGATTGCATCCGGACTTTGCCTGTCCGCTGCTCGCCCCTGACCTCGGACATGTTTGGACACCATTGATTCAGGTGAGGGCCTTTCCGGTTCCTGCATACCCAGTTCCACCTACCGATGGCCTGCAAATCATTCTCGCAGGTAGTGCTAACCTCGCTTCGGCCTAGGGTCCATTCCCTGGCTAGCCACAGCCAACATTTTGTAAGGCCATGGACCCGGCGGACCTTTCCGGACTCTGGGCCATTCCTGGGTTAGCCCAGAAACTCCAACAGCAGCAGCAATGCCTCGAGGTGGTGGCAGCTACCATGGATCATCTTAACACACGCCTCGACACCCTAATGACGGCCGCGGCTCAACCCGTCCCAGCATCCCCAGCTCAGATGGTGGCTCTCACTCCTCTGCATCTACCGGTACCACCCAGGTACGCTGGGGATCCCAAACTCCGTCAGGGATTCCTGAATCAGTGTCTGATGCACTTTTCTTTACAACCAGCCCAGTTGCCACCAACGTCATCAAAACTACCTTTATTATCTCACTGCTGGATGGCAAAGCACTTGACTGGGCATCACCTTTAAACGAACGAACTGACCCAATACTCCAGGACATCCAACTCTTTTTGTGAACCTTCAGACAGGCATTCAAGGATCCTGGGCGATCAGCCACACTGAGCTCGGATCTGCTTCACCTCCTCCAGGCGCCCGGCCCTTGATAGACTACGCCATTGAATTTCACACCCTGTCATTGGAATTAAATTGGCGTGAAGACAGCTTGCGGGCAATCTTACTTGAAGGTTTATCACCACGCATCAAGGATGAGCTGGCGACGAGAGAGTTACCAGAGTCACTGGACATCTTGATTGACCTCGCAGGGAGAATTGATACACGTCTTCAATAACGCGCTCGGGAGTTGCATCCCCCGTGCAGATTCCTGCCTTTAGCACCTGCCTTCTGTCTTCCTCTTCTCCCTGCTACCACAAAGGCATCTTCTCCTGGACAAACCAATGAACCCATGCAGCTGGGAAGAACTCACATCTTGGCCGAAGAGAAACGTCACCGGCGCCGTCTGGGGCTGTGTTTTTTTTGTGCCTGCAGAGGACATGTTGCGAACACTTGCCCCCAGAAGTCGGGAAATGAACCAGCCTAGTTGTCGAGGTGAAATGCTGCTAGGCTGCACCTATGCCTCCCCAAAACTGACTCTCCCAGTAATCATTCTGAAAGATGGAGGGGAGTTCTCCTCACTTGCTTTAGTGGACTCAGGGGCCGGGGGGAACTTCATTACTAGAGCCCTTGTGGAAGAACTACAACTACCCATCAGCGCCCAGGACTGTCCTCTAATCATTTCCTCCATTTTTATGGAGAGCCCCTGCTGGGGCATATTGGAGTCACAACCAAGACTCTGCATCTTCATTATGGACTCCTGCACAAGGAGCAGATCTCCTATGTCCTGGACAAGGTAATAAACCCCATGGTGTTGGGGTTGCCTTGGCTTCAACAACACTCCCCGATACTCGACTGGGAGACTCTAGAGCTTACCAGCTGGGGCTCTTGATGCTTTGAAACCTGTTTGCAACATGTGTATCCTCTGAGAGCTATTCCTTTGGTTACCATCCCGCTGGGCCTTCTGCCACAGTATAAGGACTTCGCAGATGTCTTCTCCAAAGGTAAAGCAGAGATCTTGCCCGAACACTGAAGTTTTGATTGCGCTATCAACCTCCTACTAGGCATGCTTCCTCCTCGGGAGAGGGTGCATCCCTTCTCCCCATCTGAAACCATGGCCATGTCCCAATACATCCAGGAAAATCAGATAAATGATTCATACAACCATCCACCTCACCTGCTGGTGCAGGTTTCTTCTTTGTTACCAAAAAGGATGGCTCCTTAAGGCCATGCATTGATTATCGGGGCCTCAATGCTATTACTGAGAAGGATACCCCCTGCTGCTCATCACGGAACTGCTAGATCGCCTCGAGACTGCCAAGATTTTTTCAAAGCTGGACCTGCACAGAGCGTACAACCTTGGGACAGCCACTACGAGTATCTCGTCATGCCCTTTGGCCCATGTAACGCTCTGCAGTGATCCGGCATATGAGGAATGAAATTTTTTTAGATCTCCTATACGACTCAGTGGTCGTTTATCTTGATGACATCCTTACTTTTTCTCGTGATCTTCAAAGTCACCGACAACATGTACGGACAGTGTTGCAATGCCTGCGAGCCCACCAACTTTACACCAAATTTGAGAAATGTGCATTTGAGCAAGAGAGTCTGCCCTTCCTGGGCTACATTGTGTCCTGCCAAGGCTTCCGTATGGATCCTGAAAAGGTTTGCTGCATTCAGAAATGGGCCCAACCCTCTACCCTCTGGGCCCCCCAAAGATTCTTGGGATTTGCGAACTTTTATCGTCATTTTATTCCTCATTTTTCTCAGCTGGTGGCTCCCCTAACTGTGCTCACCTGGAAGGGGTCTGATGCCAGAAACTGGCCGCCCAAAGCATGCTCAGCCTTTTCTAGACTTAAGCAAGCCTTCTTACAAGAACCATGCCTCAGGCACCCTGTTCCAGAACGCCCCTTCATTCTTGAAGTAGACGCTTTCTCTCTGGGAGTAGGAGCAGTGCTAAGCCAAGTGGCGGACTCCGGGATCCCACGACATTGTTCATTTTTTTCACACAAGTTCACTTCCGCTGAGCGTAACTATGGCATAGGGGATAAGGAGCTTCTTGCCATTAAACTAGCCTTGGAAGAGTGGTGGCACTGGTTGAAGGGGGCACGTCACCGAATCACGATTCTCACAGACCACAAGAACCTTGAATACTTTCATCAGGCACAATGTCTTAATCCCCGTCAGGCCCGTTGGTCACTTTTTTTTGCCCGCTTTGATTTTGAACTATGTTACCGCCCGGCCGAGAAGAATGCCAGGGCAGATCACTTTCCTGCTCTTTCGAAGCTGATGAAACTCCGGATCCACCAGCATAAATCATAGCTCCAGCCTGAATCCTAGCCATGACCTCACCCATACCTCCCGGGAAGACAGTGGTTCCCACTAGACATCGCCAAAAAGTCTTGGAATGGGCCCAAGACTCTGGTGGCTGGACACTTGAGCCAACGCCGCACACTGGATCTACTCAAACGATATTACTGGTGGCCATCCATGACACGCGATGTTAAGTCCTATGTGGAATCCTGCCCCACCTGCGCCCAACACAAGCCACCCATAGGATGACCGTGGGGACTTCTGCAACCTTTGACTGCCCCCAAACAGCCCTGGATACACTTATCTACTGATTTTATTGTGGATCTCCCTATGTCCCATGGCTGTACTGTCATCTGGGTAATCATGGATCAATTTTCAAGGATGGCTCATTTTGTGGCTCTCCCGGGTCTTCCATCTGCAACAGAACTGGCACGCCTGTTTACCTCCCACGTCTTCTGTCTATACGGCCTTCCCCGTCATATCATCTCTGACCGGGGAGTACAATTTACAGCAAAATACTGGCAATCCCTTTGCCGAAAATTTAATATCCATCTGGGATCCACCAGAGCCTACCATCCCCAGGCCAACGGACAAGTGGAGAGACTCAACCGTATCCTTAAAACCTTCCTAAGGTCTTTTACCAATACCCATCAGGACAATTGGGCAGACCTCTTTCCTTGGGCAGAATTCTCGCATAATTCCCATATCAGTTCGTCTTCTGGCACCTCTCCCTTCCAGGTAGTATATGGGAGACAACCCTTGCCCCTCTTCCCTTACCGCTCTCCGTACCCTCCCCTGCTGCCCAGCTGACAGCCACCAATCTGCACAACCTGTGGTGACAGACTGAGGAATTGATCCGCAAAGCCAGCTTACGGGCCAAGAAGACTGCTGACCGCCACAGATGTCCGGCACCCCGATTTCTCCCCGGGGAGAAAGGCTGGCTGAGCACATGCAACATCTGCCTTAGGGTTCCGTCTATGAAATTTGCACCTCGTTATATTGGTCCTTTTCCTGTTGTGCAGCACATTGGGTCAGTCTTTTACCGACTGCGGCTACCATCCTCTCTCAAGATACACGATGTATCCAAATCTCCCTGCTGAAACCCCTCATTCTGTCCTGGCCCTCTCGCAAGCTACCTGAACCCACTAAGATTTTGACGGAGGATGATCACATTTTTGAAGTTCAAGAGATTCTGGATGTCTGTCTTCGCTGGAACCGCTGGGAGTACCTCATATGATGGCGGGGCTTTGGCCCTGAAGAAAATACATGGGAACCTGCCTCCAACATACTAGATAGGAACCTCTTGCTCCAGTTCCACATGGCCCACCCCCAGAAATCCAAACCCCCTGGAAGGGGGCTTAAAAGGGGGGGTACTATTGCATAGGCCGGCCGCGCAGCCATCCCTACCTACCGGCGCCTCTGGCTCCCCTGCAGCGATCCCCTGGCGTCTCGACTGGGGCTTCCTCCTCCGCTCAGGGCTCTGGCAAGGTCGGATGCAGGCGCGGGAAGGTCCTCAGATGCTTGCCCCGCCTTTTAAAGGGACCCGGGACCAGAAAATGCCCTAGTCCCAGGAAATGACATCAGGCCCAGCACATTTTTAACCCTGGGCCTTGGCAGTGTGCTTTGCCTTGCAACAGGTCTCTGCGAGTAGCTGCCGCTGTGCTGTCTTCTGCTTCCTGTCTGTACCATGATCTTGGATTGCCCTCAGACTCTGTCCCTGCTGCCTGTCTCTGACCTTGGATTACCCCCCTGGCTCCGCCTGCCTGCTGTCTGTCTCTGATCTTGGATTACCCCTGGACTCCGCCTGCCTGCTGCTTGTCTCCGACCTTGGATTACCCCTGGACTCCGCCTGCCTGCTGCCTGTCTCCGAACTTGGATTGCCCCAGGACTCTGCCTGCTGCCTGTCTCCGACCTTGGATTGCACCCGGACTTTGCCTGTCTGCTGCTCGCCCCTGACCTCTGACATGTTTGGACACCACTGATTCAGGTGAGGGCCTTTCCGGTTCCTGCATACCTAGTTCCGCCTACTGACGGCGAGGGCCTGCAAATCATTCTCGCAGGTAGTGCTAACCTCGCCTCGGCCTAGGGTCCACTCCCCAGCTAGCAACAGCCAACAAACCATTTTTCACATTTTATCATAGACATGCTTCTGAAAGTTAAATGCTGTCACAGTAGATTTCTTTAGTGTCCTTCCTCCAGTTATTGTCAAATTTGATCATGTTGTGATCACTATTGCCAAGAGGCTCCAACACTGTTACATCTTGCACCAAATCCTGTGTTCCACTAAGAACTAGATCTAAAATAGTTTTCCTTTTTGTTGGTTCTTATACCAGCTGCTCCATGAAGCAGTCATTTATTTCATCTAGGAACTTTAGCTCTCTAATATGTCCTGATGTGACATTCACTGAATCAATACTGGGGTAATTGAAATCACCCACTGTGCTGCTGATTTTGTTAGCTTTCCTAATTTCCTTTAGCATTTCATTGTCTGTTCGTTCTGGTCAGGTGGATGGTAATACACCCTCACTGCTATTTTATTCCCCTTTTCACCTGGAATATCTACCCATAAAGATTCAACATTGCATTTTGTTTCCAGCTGAACTTTTATCCTGTTTGACTCAATGCCCTGTTTAATATATAATGCCACACCTCCATCAATTTAATACATCATATCATTTTGATATAATATGTACTCTGGTATCACAGTGTCCGATTGGTTATCCCCCTTCCACACCAGGTCTTTGAGATGCCAATTATATCAACCTCTTCATTCAATGCTATACACTAACCCCCCCCCCCCCCATCTTATTATTTAGATTTCTAGAATTTGAATACAGACATTTCAAAGTATGTTTTTTGTTTGTATTAACAACCTGCTTATCAGTTAACAGGGGTAATCTGAATCTTTCTGCTTTTTACTTAAAGACACTTGGTTCACTTTAACATTTATTACAACCTCTCTATTGGGATGCCCTGATTTCCCTGTTCTCTTAGTATCCTTCAAAGATATCATTCTGAACCATGCACTTCTAAGTGATTATTGGTTTCCCCATCATCTTGCGCTCTAATACTAAACCACACTATCCGGTAGTCACTGGATCCCAGATGATCATCCATTACAATATCAGAGATACTGTCCCTGTTGGTAAGCACCAGGTCCAGTATTGCCCCCTCCCATGTGGGTGCTGTTACCAATTGACAGGACAGTTCCCCCTGCAGAGAATTCAGGATCTTACTTTTTTTTTTTTTTTTTTTAGAGACAACACAGCTGGGATATCCTAGTCAACATCCAGCAGACTAAAATCCCCTAGTAATAGCACTTCCCCTTTCATGGCAATTTTGTGAATATCTTGCATTAAATCTCTACCCATTTAATCTGTTATGGAGGTCTGTATTTTACACCAATATAAATGTAGATCTTCCAGTCCCTCTTTTCAGATTAAAAACAGTGCCTCCTCTTTACCTTATAAACTCTGCAATTCGATTGCAATTGTCGCTTATGGACTGTTAAAAAAATCTTAATTATAGCATGCAATTTAATGAGTTCCCTTAAAGAGACCCAATCACCTCTCTTTTCCATACCTTTATGTTTGGAGTGTAAAGATTTCGCAAGGATGCCAATGCCATAGAAAGACCTTCTGTACTATAAGAGATCCAGAGTCCTTGCAGGATGGAGGAGGAAACACCTACTTTTTTACTCAATCCCTAGAAGACAGAGAGCAATCAAACTTTTAATGCACATTATTCATTCATTGCATACAAACAAAAACTGACAATGTTTAATTGTAAAAAGCTGGATAAAAACATTAAGATAATCATAAATTCATGATACTGGTATCTAATACACAACGAAAGGAAGGAAACTGCTTTGGAGGTGTTTCTTAGTTAAATTCTGTAAAATAGCCATTCTTTCTATTGTTTCTCAAGGATTTTAATTGCCAACAGTGTTACCTAAAAATATTGTTGTTATTATTATTGATGCTTTAAACTAGGCACAGATTCAATATCTTGTTAGAAATATTGGCCAATACTCAAAAGTTTTGTGCAGTGTCAATTACGAATCTGGGAATTTTTTGTAATGTAAACTAACTTTCAAGAACACTGATTTTAATCATACTATATTCCCTGCTGTGATGCACAGACAATTGTACACACAATAAAACCACTTGAAAGGTAGAGAAGTTTTATAAAAATGTCAAGTGTTCTAAAGTACATGACAAAGAATAAGAGGAAACTCCCTTCCCCCACCTGCCTCCCATAGTGTCAGAACCCAGTATTAATGTGGCTCTGAGAATATTAGCAGTGAAACAGGATCTTTCTTTAAAATAGTAAACAGCACAAAGTACAAAGGATTATAATTCGATGCGTGTAGTAATGGAATAAAATTAATTAATTATTTATTTTATTTATTTTAAGTTTTTCTATACCGGCATTCACAATAGATATCGCATCATGTCGGTTTACAATTAACAAGTGGATAGGTAACAAAAAAGGTAAAAACTAATATTTATCTTAATAATAATAATAATAATAATAATAATAATAATAAAACATTAAACAAGAGAAGGCTAAGGTATGCAGTTACAATAAAACAAGGGAGTAATACAACTTGGAGCATAGAAAAGAAGCAGGGGATTAAATCGAATTAAATTAAAATTAAATTAAATTAAATTATATAAATTAAATTATATAAATTATAAATTAAATTATATAAATTAAATTATAAATTATTATTATAATTTATATATATATATTATATAATATATATAATTATATATAAATATATATATATAATATATAATATAATAATATATATATATATCTAATCTCTCATATAATACTACTTTACTATATATTTATCTTAATATATCATCTTCTTCTCTATCTACTTATTTATCTTATCATCCTTTCCTCTTCATTTTTCTCTCTACTCCTTATATCTTCTTCTACTTATCTACTCTCCTTCTACTTTCCTTCCACTCCACTTCTCATACTTCCCACTTCCCATTCCTTCCCTTCCCTTCTCTCCTTCCCTTTCCATTAACCTTAAATTACCTCTCTACTTCCCATTGTGTACTGTGTGCGGTTCTGGTCACCCCATCTGAAAGAAGATACAGCAGAACTAGAAAAGGCACAGAGAATGGTGACCAAAATGAGAAAGGGGAGGGAATGGTTTCCTCATACGGAGAAGATTTAATAGAGATTTATAAAATTATGAATGGGGTGGAAGTTGTAAATAGGGAATGGGCATTTACCATTTCAAATTGTACTAAGACTAGGGAACATTCCATGAAACTGGTAATAGATTTAAAACAAATTAGAGCAAGTATTTTTTCACTCAACATACAGCACATTTGATTATGATGTTTTCCATAGATAGTAGGTTGAATTAGCCATTACATGTGGGGGACGTTATCTGGCAGCACTGATCTGATTAATTTCTCCAAGCTAGTAGAGCTTTGAGCTCTACTGAGCACATGCAGGAGTTCCAATGCAGGTATTGCTTCGTGAGTCTCCTCAGTCTATACCAAAGCTAATCTAGCTATGTAGTCAACTCTCCAGAGAGGCAGGTGAGTAGTCCATGGCTAATTCATCCTGTTAACTATGGAAAAACCATTTACAGTAAGCAAACTTGCTTTTTCCATCAATAAGCAGGCTGAATTAGCTATTACATGTGGGGAGTCCCAAGCTGATGGTTGCAGCAAAGCATTTATTTAGTAAGCAACCTACAGCAAGACAAGATTTTGCTAAATTGATTTTCCAAATTTACTGTCAGTTTTTGAGAGGTTATCAAGACAGTAATGGGACATAAAGATATGAACTGAAGACCAAGTCACAGCTTTGCAGATATTTTCAAAAGATACTTCTTGAAGATGAGCAATGGAAGCAGCTATGATTCTCATTTGATGAACCTTTACCGAGTCTGCTAAGGTGTAGCAGTTGTGAATGCACTCAGCCAGACAGTTAGACGAGGTATGCTTGGCGACCACTACTCCTAGCATATTGGGATCATATGAGATGAATAGTTGGGAGGTTTTACGCTGTGGCTGCGTATGTTTCTTGTAATACACTAAGGCCCTTTTGTAGTCCAGAGTATGGAGGGCTTTTTCGCCTTCTTATGCATGGGGCCTAGGAAAGAAGGTAGGCAATATGATGGATTGATTGATATGGAAAGCTGAGACAACTTTTGGCAGAAACTTCAGGTGAAAGAACACTCTGCTGTGGAAGAATTGCCTGACTGGAGAATAGTGGATGAGAGCTTGAAGTTTGCTGACTCTCCTAGCTGAAGTCACAGGAATGAGGAACAGCAACTTCTATGCCAAGTATTTTAGGGAAGCTGACTCCAATGGCTCAAAGGAAGGCTTCATTAGTTGTGAAAAGACCACATTCAGGTCCCATGGAAGAGGTGGCCTTTGTACCAGGGCTTGACATTTCATAGAACTTTCATGAAACTAAATATCAGTGGATGAGTAGAGATCACTTTATCATTTATTTGAGTACAGTAAGCTGCTATAACATTGAGGTGCATTTACATCGAAAAGATAGCGAGCCTTAGTCAGAAAGGTGGAGCAAGTATTTCACAGCAGGTGTTTAGAGTCACAAGAAAATGGGTCCAAAGCGTTATGGAGTACCTATTCCATTTCAAAGCATGGTTGAAGGATGTCTAGATGAGACTAGTATGTCCACAATCTCTATAGTTAATTGGAGATCAGTAATCACTGAGCGCTCAACATTCAAACTGTAAGGTTGAGGGCTGAAAGGTTGGGTTGGTACAATGTCCTTTCTTCCTGACTTACCAACGCATGGGTCATTCCTAGATGGATGGGAGTACTGCTGGAAAATTATACAAAATATGCCTACTAGATCTGAATGGGTCACGTTGGAGCTATGAGGATCAGATGAGCGCATACTGAATCAAGGAGAAAAGCATCTTGAGTTAGTCTGTGATCACTTGGCAAAATTGAGGAAAATTGTTTTAGCTTTGTATTCTGCGGTAATGCGAAAAGGTCCACTGATGGTAAACCCCATAAATTGAAGAGTTTATCAGCCACAGATTGCTGTAGAGACCACATGTGTGGTTGAAACAATCTGCTGCCAGCGTGTTGGAGATGCTCGGCAGGTAGGTGGCCTAAAGAACAGCTCAATTTCCTTCCGCCAAATTCCATACTTTTAGGGCTTCCTGGCAGAAAGGCCATGATTCCATTCCTCCTTACTTGTTGATATAAAACATCACAACCTGGTTGTTTGTTTGAATTATGATGCTCATGCCTTGATGAAGATGCACAAAGAATGATAGGGTGTATCGGATTGCTCTCAACTCTAGAAGACTGATTTGATAGCAGCTGTCTTGAAGAGTCCAGATGTCTTTTGTTCAAAGGTTTACAGTGTGTGCTCCTGACCCTTTGATGGAGGCATCTATCACAAGAACCACTTGATAGGGGAGTAAGGAAAGAGAGGCTCCTTTCTTGAGAACTTGCAGGTATAGTCACCACCATAATTCCTGTTTCGCAGTCGCTGTGATTTGCACTTGAGACAACAGTGGTTGAGTTAGTTGATCCCACTGGGTATGTAGACCCATTAGAGGTAGTGAATGTGAATATGGGTCAATTGAACCACATAGATGGTCCCTGCCATGTGACCAAGGACTATCAGGAGAGAGGAGATTGAGGATGAATGACTCTATAGTGTTTGCTTGGTCAGGAGTCAGGAATGCTCTTTCCTATATCGAGTTTATTCAAGTGGGTCTCTGAGTGGGTACCATGCTCGATTTCTTGAAGTTGATCAGAAAACCTAAGTGGTGTAGAAGAGCTATGGTTCAGCTTAGAGAGCGCAGCATTTCATCCCTTGCGTTTGCTTTGACACACCATTCATCCAGGTACCTAAAGACTTGAATTCCTTGGTGACAGAGATGTGCTGCCACTACCTATAGGCATTTTGTAAGGATCCTCGGGGCTGACAAGAGGCCAAACGGGAGTCCTTTGCATTGGTAATGGGAAGTATCAACCCGGAAGAGGAGGCATCACCAGTGCAAAAGGTGGATGGGTATATGAGCATCCTTGACATCCAAGGCACACATCCATTCGTCCTCCTGTATAGTAAGGTAGGATCGTGCTGAGGGAGTTCATTTTTAATTTCTCTCACAGTATATGTTTGTTCAAATGTCTCAAGTCAAGAATGGGCCCCAGTTCCCCCTCTTGCTTGAGGGTAAGGAATAGAAACCCAGTGCATGGTGAGCTGCTAGGATTGGCTTTATTGCTCACTGTTGGAGAAGCGATTGGGCTTCCAGCTGAAGCTGCAGTAAATGAGAGGATCTGGACAGAGCACTATACAATGTGAGAATGACGGAGGTCTCGACAAATACAACCAGTACCAGACTGCACAGTTTGGAGGACCCAGAGTCCTTGGTGATCTGAAACTATTTCTCCATGAAATATTGGATTCTTCCCCTTACTGGGAGAACCCAAAATGAATTGTTCAGAGGGATAAAAAATGGGATATGGGGGGGGGGGGGGATTGTTATGTTTTGTTATTCTACATTTAGAATATTAATTGTTTGTATTTTATATTTTGAATGCTAAAATAAAGAGTTATTTTAAAAAATGGGTCTGTTGTGTAGTTTTCTGCTGATGGTGATCTTTTTGCTAAGGCCTGGCTGGAAGAAGCTGTTGATGCTGGGCCAGAAAGAGTGACAAATGATACTGTTGAAAAGACCAGTAAGGCCTTCTGAGGTCAATTGTATCAGTAGAAGTGATGTTACACTGTGGAGGGCTGTTCAGGAGGCATTGAGAGCGACTGCACTGCAGCATTCTGATCCTTTATCTGAGCGACTGTCTCATGAAGCTTTTCGCCAAAAAGACTGTCTCCTAAGCAGGGAAGATTCATAAGTTTTTCATTGATGTCCTCTCTGTTGTGTTTAGTGGTTCAGGGGCTAACCCCACAAACCTCTATCACCACCTCTTGGGCTAGGCCATGGTCACAGCTGGCCTTTACAGCAAGATGCAGCTGACTCCATGCCAAGCCCCATACTCCTTCGTGGCAAGGTGATGCCAGCTTGCCGCAAGGCAGGAAGCCACAACGCTTCGCCTAGATGCATGCACAGCCGATGCTGCCCAATTTAAAGAACCCACGGTGGGAAAGGTTCTGTGGTGTGCCCTGATGACATCACACAGCCACACCTATAAAAGGCCCTCCAGACCTCCACTTCCTTGCCTCAGCAACAGGTTTCCTTACTTTCCAGTAGTGCGTTTTGCTCCAGCATTCCTTGTCTTCAGTTTCAGTGATCCTTGTTTTCAGCCTCCAATTCCAGTGATCCTGGTCTTCGTTCTTCAGTTTCAGAGACCTTCAGCTTTTCAGCATGTCTCTGCCTCCCTTGCTGCCTCCTGTTCTTTTCCATGCCTTCCTGCCATGCCAATCCGTCCCTCCTTTCCCTTCGATGGATACCCAGTATTGACCTCAGCTTGACTCCTAGATATTCTTGATCACTGCCTGCCACTGACCACAGCTTGACTCCTCTACAGAGATTTTTGGGATTTGCTAATTATCATCAGTTTATCCCAAATTACTCATCTGTGGCAGCTCCCCTTATTGCCCTTACCCACAAAGGTGTCAACACAAAGGACTGGCCACCTGAAGCTGTGGAGGCATTCCAGAACCTGAAGGATGCCTTTGTGGATGGTCCCTGTCTGTGTCATCCAGACCCTGCATGGTCTTTTGTCCTAGAAGTTGATGCCTCTACTCTAGGTGTAGGGGTGGTTTTAAGCCAACATTCTCCAGGTGGAGTACTTTGTCCATGTTCCTTCTTTTCAAAGAAGTTATCATCTACGGAGAGAAATTATGGCATCGCAATCAAGAGCTCTTGGCTTTTAAATTAGCTCTTGAGGAGTGGCGCCACCTGCTCGAAGGAACTCAGCACTGTATCACAATATATAGATCACCAAGCTTAACCACTAAATGCAAGACAAGCTCACTGGTCTTTGTTCTTTGCTCACTTTGATTTCGAACTGTTTCATCCTGCACTCAAGAATCAATGGGCAGATGTCCTCTCTCACTCTTTCCAGCCCAGGAAGTCCCAGAACCTTCCAGACATATTATTGATCCCGCTAAGATACTTCTGGCTACTATGTGACCATCCCTCCAGGGAAGATGACTGTACCTTCCAGACTACATGAGAAAGTGTTGAAAGGGGCCCATGACTCCTATGTCGCAAGTCACCTTGGGCTGGCATGAACCCTTCAATTGCATCAGCAACACTACTGGTAGCTCCAAATAAAGCAGGACATCAAAGCCTACATTGATTCTTGCCCTTCCTGCACACAGCAAAAACCCTGCTGTGAGCAGGAAGGGCTGCTACAGCCATTGCCAGCCCCCAGGGAACCCTGGACCCATATGGCCACAGACTTTATCATGTACCTCCCCATCTCAGACGGCACCACCATGGTTTGAGTGGTCATAGATCATTTCTCAAAGATGGCATACTTCGTCCCACTACCGGGTCTCCCTTCAGCACCAGAATGCTTCTTTACTCTTCATGTCTTCTGACTGCACGGTTTGCCAAAACACATATTGTTGGATAGAAATGTGCAATTCACTGCACGACACTGGCGTTCCCTCTTTAAAACATTTGGCATTATGCTAGACTTCACTCATCACCCACAAGGGAACTGACAAGCAGTGTGTACCAATTGCACTTTCAAGACATTCCTCCTCTCCTACATCGACGAGCAGTGGGACAATTGGGCCACTGTCTTACCCTGGGCTGAGTTCTCTCACAATACCCATATTAACTCAGCCACTGGATTCTCTCCTTTCCAACTGGTCTATAGGCAACAGCCACTGCCTCCTCTGCCACTACCATGGCAGTACCCTCTTCAGCGGCACAATTCTCCGCCCAGAAATTGCACGAACTAACCATCTAATTCAGAAGGCTACTGACAGAGCTAAGAGAATGGCAGATGGCCATAGAAGACCAGTTCCTCCTTTCCAGGTTGGAAAGGAAGTGTGGCTAAGCATGCGCCATTTACGCCTACGGGTCCCTTCTATGCATCTAGCTTCATGCTACATTGGACCTATCTCCGTACTTTGACAACTGGGACCCATCACTTATCAATTAAAGTTGCCATGAATACGCAAGATACATAGTGTATTTCATGTTTCAGTTCTCAAGCCACTGGTACTCTCATGGCCCTCTAGGGCATTACTTGAACCTCAGGACGTAACCATCAATGGAGAAACAGTACACAAAGTCAAGGAAATCTTAGACTCTCACTGTAGGGACAAGAAAACTGAATATCTCATCTCTTGGAAGGGCTATGGTCTGTAAGAAAACTCCTCGAAGCCAGCTTCCAATATCTCGGACCATAATCTCTTAATGGAGTTTCACCAATCTTATCCAAGGAAGCCCACAACCTCAAGGAAGGGCTTAAGGAGGGTACTGTTGCATTTGGCGATTCATGGGCTAACCCCATGAGCCGCCACCCTCAACTCTTGGGCCGGGCCCTGGTCACAGTTAGCCTCGTGCTAGGATGCTGCAGACTCCATGCCAGGCCTTGCTCTCCTTCACTGCAAGGCGCCACCAGCTTGCTTCACGGCAGAAAGCCACTGACTCCATGCCACTGCGCCTCCCCTGGGCACGCGTGTGGCCGACACTGCCCAATTTAAAGAGGCACAGCAGGAAAGGTCCTGCAGCGCCTTGATATCATGCAGCTAGGCCTTTAAAAGGCCCTCTATGTCCTTGCCTCGGCAACAGGTTTCGCTACTTTCCAGTAGTGTGTGTTGCTCCAACGTTCGTCTTCAGTTCCTGTGATCCTTACCTTTGTCCTCCAGTTCCAGTGATCCTTGACTTCATTCGTCAGTTCCAGTGACCTTCAGCTTCATTTCCTCAGTATGTCTCTGCCTCCCTTCCTGCCCTGCATATCCATCTTGCCTTTCCCTTCAGATGGATATCCAGTATTGACCATAGCTTGACTCCTGAATACTCTTTTTTTTTTTTTTTAATAATTTTCAAAGATAATCAGTGTACAACATAAGGCCATTGCCTATAAACACATATGTATCAAGAACATATATAAATATGCAAACATATTTCCAAACATCAAGTAGACCAATATCCAAAAAACTTACATATTTATCCCAACATTTTTAGTAAAGCAAATGTTGCTTACCTGTAACGGGTGTTCTCACAGGACAGCAGGATGTTAGTCCTCACATATGGGTGACGTCACAGGATGGAGCCCAATCACGGAACACTTTTATCAAAGTTTCTAGAACTTTGACTGGCCCCTACTGAGCATGCCCAGCATGGCACTAACCCTGCAGCCAGCAGGGGTCCCCCTTCAGTCTTGTTTTGAAAGCGACAGGTAGTGTCCAAAAATAAAATAAAACGAACCCAACACCGCGGGGCGGCGGGCGGGTTTCGTGAGGACTAACATCCTGCTGTCCTGTGAGAACACCTGTTACAGGTAAGCAACATTTGCTTTCTCACAGGACAAGCAGGATGGTAGTCCTCACATATGGGTGAGTACCGAGCTGAGGATGTCCGAACATGCACCAAATGTACCCTACGGCGTGCAACAGGCACAACAATTGGGGTGGAATTTGGCAGAGGGCATCCTGAACCCCAGCGGGCAGGCGGAAGGGTGTTGGTACGTCACGTTGGAAAAAGGTTACGGAGGACAGATTGGCCGAAGATGGAATCCTGTCTTCCGGCTTTGTCCAAGCAATAGTGGGCTGCGAAAGTATGGAGTGAACTCCAGGTGGCAGCTCTGCAGATGTCAGGAAGCGGCATCGATCGTAGGTGTGCTACTGAAGTCGCCATGGCCCTCACAGAGTGTGCTTTCACATGGTCTTGGAAAGGAATGCCTGCTTGCTGATAGCAAAAAGATATGCAATCCGCCAACCAGGAGGAAAGAGCCTGCTTACCCACAGGTTGCCCTAATTTGTTGGGATGGAAGGAGACGAATAGCTGAGTGCTCTTCCTGTGGGCAACTGTACGGTCAAGATAAAAAGCTAGAGCCCGTTTACAGTCAAGGGTATGCAGAGTCTGTTCCCCTGGGTTGGAGTGAGGCCTGGGAAAGAAGATAGGTAGTATGATGGATTGATTAATATGAAACTCCGAAACTACCTTGGGAAAAATTTAGGGTGAGTGCGGAGTACCGCCCGGTCCTGCAGAAGTTTAGTGTAAGGCGGATAGGTGACTAGGGCCTGTAACTCACTAACCCTGCGGGCAGAAGTGATAGCTAAAAGGAATAAAAACTTTCCATGTGAGATATTTAAGGTCACAGGAGGGGAGAGGTTCGAAAGGTGGTTTCATGAGCCTACCAAGAACCAGATTAAGGTCCCAAGAAGGGGCCGGAGGACGGAAAGGTGGTTTGATATGGAGCAAGCCTTTAAGAAATCGTGTTACGAGGGGTTGTACCGAAATAGGGGCATCCCCGATTCCTTTATGGAAGGCGGCTACCGCAATGACATGCATTCTAATGGAAGAGGTCTTTAGACCGGATTCTGATAAATGCCAGAGACAGTCCAAGAATTTTGGGATTGGACAGGAAAAGGGATCAAGGGACTGGGAAGTGCACCATGATTTATTTATTTATTTATTTTTAATTTTTATATACCGAAGTTCTTGTAGGGACTACAAATCACTCCGGTTTACATAAAACAAAGAACTGCTCAACAGAGAGTGGAGCTTTACATGGAACCGTAGAACATATAGATCAGTATAAATGGATGACAATTAAACATAGTGAAAAATAAATAAAAATAATAGTTTAACTGGTAATAAATAAAGAATTATATTATTTACTATAAGCAGTATAACTGTTTAAAGTAGAAATAAATATTAACAATGCTAAATATATATAAGAAATAAAGTGAATTTTTGAACTCAAAGATAGTTGTCCAGTTACTTAGTACAGTGTCCAGTTACTTAGTACAGTGTCCATAAATAAAGGATACCTAGTAATTAGGAAGTCTATCCGTCTCTGTAAATTAAGCGTCTGGGAAAGCTTGTTGGAAGAGAAAAGTCTTCAGTCTTTTTTTGAATTCTTGGTGACTGGGTTCTAGTCTAAGATCTGGGGGAAGTATGTTCCACTGGTGTGGGCCTGCTGAAGATAGCGCTCGTTTGCTCAATGATGATTTTATTTGCGGAGCATGTAGTGTTCCTCTGTATGCGCTTCTGATTGGTCTGGAAGAAGTGTGTGTTTGGATGATAGTGAGTATCCTTTTCCATTTATAGGAATAAGATTTTCTCGTGGAAGGCTTCCATGAAGCGATCAGGACACAGGAAACTGATTCGGAAAGGTTAAGTGGTTGGAGGATTAACCTTTCAACATCCATGCCGTCAGGGACAAGGCTTGCAGATTGGGATGGAGTAGGCATCCGTCGTTTTGAGTGATCAGATGCGGGTCCGTTCCCAAGGGAATGTGCCTGCTGATGGAGAGATCCAGTAGTATGGGAAACCACACTTGGTGAGGCCAGTGAGGTGCTATGAGGATCATGGTTCCCTTGTCCTGATGTAGCTTCACGAGAGTCTTCGAGAGAAGAGGAAGTGGAGAGAATGCATAAAGCAGACCGGTTACCCACGTGAGGGAGAATGCATCTCTGGGCCGAGTGTGCTTGCTCCGAATTAGGGAGCAGTAATTTTCCACTTTGTGGTTCTGAGGAGATGCAAAGCGGTCTATTTGGGGAAACCCCCATTGCTGAAAGAGAGAGATTGCTACCGATGGATTGAGCGACCACTCGTGCGGTTGGAAGACACGGCTCAGTTTGTCTGCCAAGACATTGTTCACTCCCGGCAAGTAGGTGGCCCTGAGGTGCATCGAGCGGGAGAGCGCTTCCGCCCAAATCTGCGCAGCTTCCTGAAACAGAAGGAAGGAGCCTGTGCCGCCTTGCTTGTTGATGTACCACATGGCCACCTGGTTGTCCGTCTGAATCAGGATTACGTGATTTGAAAGGAAATCCTGAAAGGCTCTGAGAGCATATCGGATTGCTCGAAGTTCCAGGAAATTTATCTGGTGTTTGGCTTCCTCTAGAGACCAAGATCCTTGCGTCTGTAGATTGTTTACATGAGCTCCCCAACCGATGTTGGAAGCGTCGGTGGTGAGAATGATTTGAGGATCTGGGAGATGAAAGGGCAAGCCTTGGAGGAGATTGGTGTGATCTTTCCACCAGGTGAGAGATAGACGGAGTGCGTCGGTGATGTAAACAATGGTTGACAAAGGCTGAGTGGCTTGAATCCATTGTGACCGTAGTGTCCAATGCATGACTCTCATGGCCAGGCAGGCCATTGGTGTCACATAGACTGAGGACGCCATGTGTCCCAGTAGGACAAGCAATTGACGAGCTGTTGCTGTGTGTTGAGACTGCAACTGGTGAACTAGAGACACGAGGGTTTGAGCTCGCTGCTGAGGGAGAAAGGCTTTTGCCTGTAAGGTGTCCAAGTCTGCCCCAATGAAGGATAAGGTTTGAGATGGGACTAAATAGGATTTCTCGTAATTGACAAGAAATCCTAGAGAGATTAGAGTGTGAATGGTCAGGTTCAGGGAGGACAGAGCGGCTTGCTGGGTTGGGGCCCTGATCAGCCAGTCGTCCAGATAGGGGTAGACATGGACACCTTCCTTCCTGAGAAAGGCTGCGACAACTATGAGGCATTTGGTGAAAACTCGTGGTGCCGATGCTAGGCCGAAAGGGAGCACTCAATATTGGTAGTGCTTTTGGCCTACTAAAAAGCGGAGATACTTGCGATGAGCCGGAGCTATCGCAATGTGGGTGTAAGCGTCTTGGAGGTCTAGAGAGCAGAGCCAGTCTCCTCTTTGTAGCAGAGGTAGAAGAGAGCCTAAGGTTACCATTTTGAACTTCTCTCTTTGAAGGTACTTGTTGAGGGCTCGTAGGTCCAGAATTGGACGAAGTCCTCCTGACTTTTTTGGGATGAGAAAGTACCGGGAATAGAATCCTAGGCCCTGTTGTGAAAAAGGGACAGGTTCTATTGCGTTTGACTGGAGAAGGAGGGAAACCTCCTGCTCCAGAAGGACAGAGTGGCCGGTTAGTCCCCATGTTTGTAGAGGTGGGGAGTCCGGTGGAAGAGTTAAGAAGTTTAGGTGGTAACCCTGAGCAATGATTGCTAGCACCCATTGGTCAGTTGTGATTGAGTACCACTTTTCGTGAAAGTGACCTAATCGACCTCCCACTGGTATGCTTTGTAGAGGAAGCTGGCTTTCGCTCTCCCAGTGAAAGTCAAAAACCCGAAGCAGGCCCTGGCTGGGGAGCTGCTTGCGGTTTTTGCTTTCGAGGCTGGCGAGGCTGAGATTTTTGGTAAGGCCTCGTTGGTCTTGATCTTGTTGGTGGGGGATAATACTTCCGTGTACGGAAGAATGATTTCTTAGAGTTCTTCTTGAAGGGTTGTTTAGAAGGGAAATCAGAAGGTATCGATGAGAGCTGCTTGAGGGTCTCATGATGGTCCTTTAATTCAGCAACTATTTGCTGATTTTGCTCTCCAAATAGATTATCCCCTAAGCAGGGCAGGTCAGAAAGTCTGTCTTGAACTTCTGGGCGAAGATCAGAAGACTTAAGCCAGGCCCAACGCCTTGCCGAAATAGCAGCTGCAGACACTCTAGTGGAAGTGTCAAAAATATCAAAAGCTGTTCTAATTTCATGTTTTCCTGCTTCAAAGCCCTTAGTTACAAGGGCTTGAAGATGTTGCTGGAATTGTTCAGGCAGGGTTTCAGAGAAATCTTGTATCTGCTTGAAAATGACCCTATTGTATTGGGTCATGTACAGCTGATAAGAAGCTATCCTGGAGATAAGCATGGCCCCTTGGTAGACTCGTCGATCAATATTATCTAAGAACTTGTGTTCTTTGATAGGAGGTATAGATGAGTATGGCTTCATCCTTTTTGCTTTCTTTTGGGCTGATTCAACCACTACTGAGTGGTGGTCAAGCTGAGGTTTTTGAAAGCCAGGTGCTGACTGTATGAGATAAGTAGAGTCAGCTTTTTTATGTACTGGAGCAATGGATCCAGGATTTTCCCAATTCTTTTTTAGAAGGTCAAGAAAAACCTGATGAATTGGAATGGAAGTGATCACTTTAGGGGCATCCAGGAATTGGAGAAGCTCCATCATCTGGTGCCTGTCATCTTGTTCTGTCTGAAGCTGAAAAGGGACCAGTTCCGACATTTCCTTCACAAAATTGATGAAAGAGAGGTCCTCTGGAGGAGAACGCTTTCTACTTTCAGTAGGAGAGGGTGGTGAAGGTAAATCATCGATATCTGTGGACGTATCATCCCCCCAGGTGTCATAAGGATCAGCGGGCTGACCTGTAGGACCAGGAGGGGGTTGGATACCGGAAGGTCCCGGCTGAGGCTCCGAGAGAATCGAAGGAATCACCGGGGGCACCAAGAATGCCCTGGCGGGCATCGGTGCTGGCATTGGAGCCATCAATGGCGCCGATGTGCGTATCGCCCCCGATGAATGAATCGGTGGTGAGGGACGACACGGTACCGATGGGTGAGGCACAACTCCCGAAGGAGGAATGCGAAACGGTGTTTCTCCTCCTGATGAAGCTGTTATCGGGGAGCGCACCGGGGCTGTTGGCGACCCAGGAATTAGCGGTGGAAGGGCGGTCACGAGCGCTTCCATCCAGGAAAGCAGCGGTGCCAGCGGTGCTGGAATCGGGTCAGTGACTGGTTCCACTCTCTGTGCCGGAGTCGGTGCCGGAGGGACCTGGAACCGTTGCATCACCTTGTCGATGGCCTCCTGGACCAGTCGGTCCAGTTCTTACTGGAGACCTGGGGTAACAAGACCCGGCTCCATAACGGAAGAGGAAGGCTGAGGCAGAGCCGGAGGGACCACCTTTACAGGCGGAATTGCGACTCCCAAACCCCGATCGGGTGAGGGTTGCCTCGATGTCTCGGTCGCAGGAGTGAGCGGTGCCGCTCCTGGCCGGGGCTTCTTCGATGGAGGCTCGGACGGTATCGAGGTCGATGACTTCGGTTCCTCGAGGGCCCGAGACTTGCGATGCCGATGGCGATGTTTCTCCCTCCGATCCCCTCGATCTTCGGGGGAAGGGACGGGAGTCGATGGCCGTGGAGACGTCGATGGCGGACGGTCACCGGAGGATTGTCGACGGTGGTGCGACTTCAACGGTGCCGGTTCCGAAGACGTCGATGCGATGGACGGCGTCGGGGTGTGAGCACGGAAAAGGAGTCCCATCTTCTCCATTCTGGCTTTGCGACCTTTAGGTGTCATCAAGGCACATTTGGTGCAAGTCAGGACATCATGCTCACGGCCTAAACACAATACACAGACTCTATGAGGGTCTGTGATAGACATGGTGCGCGTACAATCTGGGCACTGACGGAAACCCGACGCCATGGCCATGGAAAAAAATTGAGCCGTGGTATGGTCGACGGCCAGTAGGCCGCGAGGGCCAAACTCGATGGTAATCGACGAAAAACGGCAAAAAACTTACCGAAGTACCGCGGGCTGAGTAAAGAAAGAGGAGGGACCCCTGTGGGGCAAATTTAACCTTAAAGAAGTCCGTGAAGAAATTCCTGTCAGGAATGTGGTCAGAGCTCCTTAACCGCGAGGCTACTGCTGCGTGGAAAAAAGAAGACTGAAGGGGGACCCCTGCTGGCTGCAGGGTTAGTGCCATGCTGGGCATGCTCAGTAGGGGCCAGTCAAAGTTCTAGAAACTTTGATAAAAGTGTTCCGTGATTGGGCTCCATCCTGTGACGTCACCCATATGTGAGGACTAACATCCTGCTTGTCCTGTGAGAATAACTTATCCCTCCCCTCCCGCCCCATCCCATGATGGCATGAAAGAATTAACACTCTCTTAACTACTGTGTGTAATATAACGTCATGTTCATGGTGTAATATCCCTGTGGCTGAGGTTAGGGGTAGTCAGGGAGCTTGTGCCTGGTGTTTGGCTTTCTAACCAAGATATATAAGGTTGCCAAACCTATCCATTCGTTTATGTTTAAGGACGGTCAAGTGCTCCAGATAATAGATCACTGCAATTTTCTGGATAACATTCTGTCTGGAGGGCGCTGCCATCTGCTTCCAGCCCCTTGCGATTTCTTTCTTTGCTGCTGTTAATATTTGTGGTAATTAGGTAAAAATGATCTAATGAGACTGCTGATCTCTGTATGCTTAATAAAATCAGGGTTGGATTCATTGTCAATTGTGTATTTGTTATTTCTAAAACCAGCTTCGCTACCTATATCCAGAAGACAGAGATTTTGGGGCACGTTCACCACATATGGAAATATGAACCTATCAGGCCACACTTCCTCCAGCAGATTATCCAGTTTAGGATTAAAATTATGCAACTTCTAGGGTGTCATGTGCTTTCTGTAGAGAACTTTGTATCCCTGTTCTACCAGAGATGCGGAAATAGAGCACTGGCAAAGGGCAGGACGAAGGGCTGACCCTGGGAGGCCTGTGTCTCCAGATAAAGCGGAGGAGTTTCCTCTGCCATTGTTTGATGGATTCCATAGAGACCTCAACCGGCAGTGTCTGAAATAGATAATTAAAGTGGGAGAAGATGTTCATTTTAACTGTAGAGATTCTACCTAACAAGGAAAGCCCCTTTCTTTCCCATTCCTGCAGATCTTGTAAAATACGGGACCACAGACCATCATAATTGATCTGGAAAAGGTTGTCTAATTTGAGGCCTATTTTCACCCCAAGATATTTCAAGTGTTTGTGCACCACTTTGAAGGGAAATCCCTTTTTTAATCCCTCAAACTGACGCGCGGGGACTGTAACATTTAAAAGCTCCGATTTGTCCGCATTTGGGCATGCTGTGAAGTAAGTCTCTTTGGGTGTGCTGTGAAGCAAGTTCCTTAAGAGTAATAAAGTGCTGGAGGAGTGGAGCGTATAATTGACAACCATAACCAGCAGTCTTTTGCATTTAAGGTACATCTTTTTGAAGGAATTGAGTACAGTAACCAGCAAGTATTCAACTGGAGGTGACAAGGATATATAGACTTTGAATATATGGTTATTGGACTCATGACATTCTTCTTGTGTGAAAAATTGTTAGGATATCATTATAATTTTGCATTTAAAAAAACTGTTGTGCCTGTTTGGGGGTAGGTATGGGCATGTATTTTATGGGGTAGGTATGAATGGGGTAAAGGTATGTATGAATGGGGTAAAGATGTGAATGGGGTATGTGGTTTGAATGAGAAATCAAGGGATGTTTTGAGTGGAGAGAGCAATGTGAATTGCTTGTTGGAACCTTTATAGGACAATATTTGTGTAATAAATAAAAGTTTGTACTTTCTCTAAAAAGGTGATTCATTCTGATAAAAGGTGATTAGTGAGCTGGGTAAAGACAAGTGGGTGGTCTGTATAGGATATTTACATATTCGCATTAAGTTGATAACCAGAAACTGCACTGAATCTGGTCATCTCAGTTACCAGTGGTTCTAAGGACTCAGCAGGGTGTGCTACTGTAAATAGGATGTCATCCGCAAACATTGAGAGTTTGTATTCTTGCTCCCCCACACACACTCCCTTAATAGCTGCCACGGTCCTGATGGCCGCCGTGAGGGGCTCCAAGTAAAGTGCAAACAGGAGCAGAGAGAGAGGAGAGCCCTGTCTAGTACCCCTCTCAATCTTGAATGTTTTTGAATAACCCCCATTGATACAAGGTTTGGGGTTGTGGTATAGTCGTCGGATCCATGTGGAGAAGTTACTTCTCATTCCCATCTTATCTAACAGTGCCAGTAGAAAATCCCAGTGCACCATGTTGAAAGCTTTCTCAGCATCGACCATAAGCAGCACCAGAGGAATTTTTGATTCTTGCCCCCACCAGATCAGATCAAGAACCCGTCGCACATTATCAGTGGCCAGTCTACCAGGCACAAACCCCATCTGGTCTGGGTGGATGAAATAAGTGGCTACTCCCCCATGGCATTAGCTAAGACCTTAGCTAGGAGTTTTAGGTCTAGATTTATAAGGGAGATGGGTCTATACGACCCGCACTGTGTCGGGTCCCTCCCTGGCTTTGCCAGGATTGTGATCCCCGCCCTGTTAGCATTCTCTGTAATTAATCCGTCATTCAAAAGATTATTAAAAGCTCTGGTGAGGGAACAAGTTAAGATGGTAGTAAGTTTTTTGTAAAAGCCCGCAGAGTAGCCATCGACCCCAAGGGATTTACCTGATTTTAATCTGCGAATTACATGGGCTACCTCGAGTTCTGAGATCTCCCTATTTAATAGATCCCGCTATTGGGCCTGTAATTGCAGCAAGGTAATTTCTGACAAATAGTCCTGTATGGACTCCTGAGTGATATCCCCTCTTCTAGAATAAAGCTGTTGATAGAATTGAGTAAACCGTTTCCGGATAGCGACATTGTCTGAGACCAAGTCCCCTTTCCCATTTTTTATTCCCAATATCTGATTAACGCTCATTCTTGCCTTAAGGCGATGAGCCAATAGCCGTCCCACCTTGTTCCCTCCCTCATAGACCTGTTTTGCTTTAGCAAGCTGATGAGCAATATTCCCCACGTCTAACTGATTCAAATCATCCCTTAGTTTTTCTATTTGTGAGCATATTTGAGGATCCGGTTGTCTTTTATTCCTAAACTCTAGGTTACCCAATTGATTTAAGATAGTGGTGCGTTGGCTCTCTCTCTCCCTTTTTACATAAGTAGCCCTAGCTATTAACTTGCCTCTGAGGACACCTCCCCGTTACCATTTTCCTTTAGATATTGTGCCATCTCTTGTTGAAGTTGAGCAACATATTGATCATCTTCAAGAAGACTCTCGTTAAGCTGCCAATATCGCTCTCCCTCCTGACTGCCTAGCCCCTTCAGCGTAAGCTGGATCACGGCATGGTCCGACCATGTTATCACATCGATATCAGAATCCTGTATATAGTTGACCAAAGCCTTATCTACTAAGAACATGTCTATCCTAGAGTAGGTCCCATGTGCTTGCGAGTAAAAGGTGTAATCTCTTTCTAAGGGATGTTGATGGCACCAAATGTCAACAAGATTCCAATCTCGCATGAGTGCCTTCAGGCATTTCCTATGAGACCTAGCGTAGGATTGGCCTTCCTTACTGGTATCTAAAAAAGGGTAGTGGGTCAAGTTGAAATCTCCTCCAACAACCAAAAAACCCTCCGCCCAGTGTTGCAACACAGCAGACAGTTTATCTAGAAAGGGCCCTTGTCCCACAATAGGGGCGTAGATGTTCACTAGTGTGTATACCTGGGTACCTATTTTAATTTTCAGCAATAAATATCGACCTTCCAGGTCTCGGATTACAGTTTGTACTTCCACGGTTAGGATTTTTGAGAAAAGGATTCCCACCCCACTGTATTTCCCCTTGATTGAGGCCGCAGCAAAGTACTGTAGTGGGAAATTCTGTGATGTTAATAATCTTTCATATCTTTTTTTTAAATGTGTCTCTTGTCAGAATAGAATGTCCACCTTGGCAGTTTGGGCATCTTGTAGCAATCTTTTCCGTTTTTGGAATGTATTTAATCCCTTGACATTCCAATACAGTAATTTAATTATTCCTGCCTTATTATTCAATACAACCATGGCTTAGCACAAGTTGGCACTAAAAAACATTAAACAGATACATGTCCTCCCCTCCCTGCCACCTGTCACTCATAAGTAGTTATTAAACCATGCACCTCCCATAGACACACCCCCATCTGCCAACGCCCATGCCCGCCCATCACCCCCTCCCCCCTGAGAAAAACTGTCATCCATCTCGTAGCCTCATGAGGCTTCCCCTAACACATTAGCAATATTATACATAACATCCCCCTTTTCTGTCTTTATCATATCAATGCAAACTCTTCATAACAACAATAAATTGCCCCCAAGTTCTGGTGAGTATGCCAGGCTGGCTGTTGGTCACCTCTGATGGTAGTGATAGGTCATCATCCAGGGACCGTGGTTTCTCTGTAACATCCGCTGTCAGAAAATCCGGATACTCAAGATCGTCCCAGCACATAAAACAGTTTCAAGTAGCTGCTCTGCTGGTTCCCAGATCACCTCCTGAGTGGCGTCTTAAGCACTTGCCGCCATGTGGCACCCTCTGCCATCTTTGGTGTGCTGCTTGGGAAAAGCTAGGCTGCGCTGGCTGTTTGGTGGAGGGGTCCGGTCCATTCCAAATCCCTGCTGCTTGCATGATAGTTTTTGCCGCCTCCACCATCTGGACTCGTGAAGTGGTCCCATTAATGGTACTTTGCAAGCCAAAGAGGAACAACCATTTGTATCTGAGGCCCCCATCTCGCAGTACCTGAAGTAGCTCCCGGAATTCCCTTCTTTTCCAAATGGTTATGGGAGAGAGATCCTGAAAAATTTCAACACGATTGCTGAGCCACTGTAAATCAGTGATGCTTCTCGCTCCTCTGAGTATTTTTTCTTTAAGCTGAAATTCATGAAAACTTACTACGTCTCTGGGGACATTTCCCCTCAGCTTTGCCAATGACCGATGGGCACGGTCCAGGTTCATTTGTGATGCTTCCTGAGTTGCATCAGCGCTGCTCTCATGTAAAATCAGCAAACAAATATATTTTATCACCTTAGCGCAGTCAGCATTGGCTTCACCTTCAGGAATCCCGCAAAAACGCAGATTTCCCCGCCGTGACCTGTTCTCTAGGTCTTCGAGCCATGCGCTATGATGTGTTTGATTTTGCTGAAGCTGTGTTATCGCCGCCCGGGCCATGTCCGGCGTGGTTTCCTGCAGGGTCACCTGGTGTTCTACCGACGCTACCCGCTCTCCCAGCGCCTACTGTTCTTGCTGCAGGTTGGATGCTAGTTGTTGAAACACAGTTTTTAAGGCCCCCATTCCATCCCTGATTTCCTGGGATGGAATCGCCTGAAAATCGGCTCTGGAAATCTCGGGTGCAACCACTCCCCGCCTACCTCCGGGGAGCCTGCTCGTTGCCGCTCTGAACGCTCTGTGATCGCAGCCTCCTCAGGCCCAGGTTCCCCTAGGCCCTCTTTGCTTCTCTCCCCATCTCAGTCATAAGAAAAATGGCAGAGGTCTGCAATTTTCTTCCGTACTGACATTTTGTTGTTTGTGCTGCAGTATCTTCAATTTGCAGGATGAAAAACCCTCGGATGGCAAACTTATAGGGGGATGAATTCACAGCAAAGTGGGGAGCGCAAGTCTCAGGTTGCCATTCGGGTGGGTGACGTCACTTCCTCTCGACTCCTGAATACTCTTGATCGCTTCCTGCCACTGACCACAGCTTGACTCCTGGAAAACCTGCCACAAACCTCTGCCTGCCATCATACAAGCCTCATACACCCACTACGATCCAGCTACCTCAACTGACCCCATCATCATCAGCAGAGGCCCCCATATAAGACCTGCTGGCCCCTACACTTAAAGGCTTAACCTGAGGGGAATGTAGGCTGGTCAAGATGAAGCTCCAGTTGGGCCTCTTCCTTATCTGGAGGGGATTTAGAGGGCTTCTCCCTGCAGGTTGTGTCAAGCCCGCCTCAGCCCGAAGGTCCCCAAGCACAACTTGCTTGGGGACCTTCTCGAAGCCATGCCATACATCTAGCCCCAGTAAAGGAGGAGGAGGCAGCATATGTGAAATGGAATCAAAGGATTCATATACTAATAAGAGTAGTTGGCGGATGCCCTCTTCCACATCGGAGTAGCTGTGAAAAGTAAATGCCTTGCTCCATGACAGGTAAGAAAGTCTACACCTTTTGAGTGCAGTCATGAATATATTGCACCATGGTGGATGATAATGCATGTAGACAGCATTGTACTTTGAAAAATCTTCTTGCAAATATTATCTAGAAAATAGTGGTCATTTTCTGGAAGAAAATTTGAGTGAATTAGTATCAACCACTACGGATTAGTGAGGTAGCTGGATGACACCAAAGCCCAGCAAGTGCTGAACTCTGAATTGTCCAACTTTCTAGCCGTGGGAATGACTGAAATGTGTTTGGGTTTCCCCACATTTTCATCTGTAGTTGTAAACTGGAAGGGCCATTAGTTCACCTGGCATGTCTAGTATTTGAAAACATCCAAGTAGTTCAGAGCGGGGGTCTTTGACTTTGCCCAAAGATTTTCTTCACCGCCAACCCTATCAGCTGTGAAGAGTACACAGTGATCTAAGGAGTGGTAGCAGGAATGAAGCTAAAAAGCTGCTGTGTTGATGGTCTGCCAGGAGGCGGCAGCCAGCTGACTTGTGATGAGTCTGGAGAACCTTGTTATACTTCCTGTCACTGCAATCTATGCTTGGAGAGGGGCCAGAGAGAGAGGATGGAGCACCTTTGACAGCTCCCACCAAACAATAAAGCTCCTCCTCCTTTCTTATACTGATACCCCCCACCTGCCCTTACCACTATGTTCTGAATATGTCTCAACCATATTTAAATGTACCATTGGCATCAGTGAGCAGTATGGCCAACTAAACGAGAAGCAACTGGAACCAGAAGCTAAGCCCAACTCCTCCATGACCAGGAAATAAGACTAACCATGCTCTCATGGGTCATCTTCTAGGCTGTACCTTCATCTCACTGTAATCATTTGTTCAATTACCCTGTCCTACATTCAATACCATCATGCAGACATTTGCTTTTCTCTTTCATTTAATCCAGCTAAGCACTGCATTATGTACTGAAATGACTTTCTTCAAGGAACTTCTCAAATTGTGCCCAGGAGTTCTAAAAGCATTGTCTTCACAGCTGGAATCCTGTATGTGAAAATCTTATCTCATCTCAAAGCTGTAATCACTTAAGGTGGTTTCCAACTGCCTCCGCTTATTTACCTTTAAAATAAATAGCTAGGAAACAACTGTGAATGTCAAAACGCTGCAATGACAGCAATAACGACCTCTAGGTAATCTCTCCCTTGAGGGTGTAATTAGCTTTCTAAAGGCGGGATTGTTTAAATCATCATTTACTGTGTCTTCAATCATTACTACAAAGATATTTTCTTACATGAATTATACCTACATGTACGTTAATAGGGGGCAAATTGACAGACCAAATATTCAAAATAAAATAAAAAAATAGTAAATCCATCAGTTTCACAAATTTTACATAGACATGAACATCTCTTCTTTGAATATCAATGTATTCAAACATAACTATCTTGTGTGTACAATCAAATTCTGGAAGAGCTCTGATCCTATGAAATCATCCTCTCTCACTGGCCTGCTATAACCTCACTTTTATTGATTCACAAGCAGCTCTGACTCAGACAGAAAATTGAAGAGAATGATAGATAAAGCAAGTTTGCTTACCATAACCAGTGTTTTCATAGATAGTAGGATGAATTAGCATTACATATGGGTGATTTTTAAACTCTACTGGGCACGTGTGGGAAATTCCCGCATGGATATTGCCTTGTGAGCCTCCTCAGTCAGTACCAGAGCTAAATCTAGGTATGTAAGTCAACTCTTGAGGGAGGAGGGTGGGTGTTCTATGGTTAACTCATCTTGCTATCAATGGAAAACACCGTTTATGGTAAGCAAACTTGCTTTTTCCATTGATAAGCAATTCAAATTAGCCATCACATATGGGGAATCCCAAGAAAAGGGATGCAGTGGCATGTTTTCTAAGCAAGCATCCTGGTCCCTAACCCGGAGAGTGGAATATAAAGAAAAAATGGTTATGCAAAATTGACTGTCCAAATTTACTAACAGCTCTCGAGAGGTTATCCAGACATTAATGGGATGTAAGATATGAACAGAAGACCAAATTGCAGTTTTGCAGATGTCCTCAATGGACATTTCAGGAAGATAAGTTTCAGAGGAGGCAACAGCTGTTACTTGCTGAGCTTTAACCAAATCTGTGAGTTGTAATCGTGCTAAGTGACAGCAGTGTTGGATGAATTCAGCCAACCAATTAGATAAGGTTCACTTGGTGACTGCAGTTCCAGACGGTTTGGATCGTAGGATTCGAAAAGCTGATTGGTTTGACGATGGAGCTGAGTTCTTCGTTTGTTGTATGCCAAAGCTCATTTGCGGTGTAAAGCATGAAAGGCTTTCTTGCCATTATGAGCATGTGACCTTGGGAAAAATGTAAGCAGTGTGATGGATTGATTGATGTGAAAAGGAGAGCCCATCTTTGGCAGCAACTTAGAGTAAGTTCGGAGAACCATCCTGCTATGAAAGAACTGTAGATAAGGCAGAAACTGAACAAGCACCTGGAGCTTGTTGGCTCTTTTTGCTGAAGTGATAGCAGTGAGAAAAATCACCGTCCAATTCAAAAATTTCAGTGAAGTCGATTCCTGATGTTCAAAAGGAGGCTTCATTAACTGTGAAAAAACAACATTAAGATCCCATGGTATAGGAAGTTTTTAAAATAGGGGTTTAACATGTAACAGTCCTTAAATGAATCGAGATATTAGCAGATGAGTGGAGATCAGTTTATGTCCACTGTGTCATGGTAGGCTGCGATGGTGCTGACGTGCACTTACATTGAAAATGTAGCAAGACCTGAATTCAAAAGGTGAAGAAAGTATTGTAATAGATGCTGAACCTGACATGAGAAAGGGTCAAAACTTTTTGCAGACACCACTTACAATATCTATTCCACTTGAAGGCATACCTGTGCCTAACTGATACTTTCCTAGGTGAGACTAGGATATCTGCAAACTCTGTGAGTGGCTGCTGAGTGCAACCAGGTTGGGATGATAAAGACTGGGTCAGATCCCAGCAGGATGGGAGGACTACTGGAAAGTCGCATGAGATATGCATACCACGCATGTCTGGGCCAGGCTGGAGCAATGAGGACAGGCCAGAGCTAGCTTTTTTGCTGCCCTAGGTGAACAATTACTGTGCTGCCCCCCCCCCCCCCCCCCGCATCACTCAGTCTCTGTCCTGCGCTCATCAAAAAAAGCCCAGCTCCCTCCAGCAATCTATATTTTCAAAAATGATACCATCCAAACGGAACCCATGATCAAGGGAACATAAGAACATGCCATGCCGGGTCAGACCAAGGGTCCATCAAGCCCAGCATCCTGTTTCCAACAGAGGCCAATCCAGGCCATAAGAACCTGGCAAGTACCCCAAAACTAAGTCTACTCCATGTTCCTGTTGCTAGTAATAGCAGTGGCTATTTTCTAAGTCAACTTAATTAATAGCAGGTAATGGACTTCTCCTCCAAGAACTTATCCAATCCTTTTTTAAACACAGCTATACTAACTGCACTAACCACATCCTCTGGCAACAAATTCCAGAGTTTAATTGTGCATAGAGTGAAAAAGAACTTTCTCAGATTCGTTTTAAATGTGCCACTTGCTAACTTCATGGAGTGCCCCCTAGTCTTTCTATTATCTGAAAGAGTAAATAACCGATTCACATCTACCCGTTCTAGACCTCTCATGATTTTAAACATCTCTATCATATTCCCCCTCGCCGTCTCTTCTCCAAGCTCAAAAGTCCTAACCTCTTTAGTCTTTCCTCATAGAGGAGCTGTTCCATTCCCCTTATCGTTTTGGTCGCCCTTCTCTGTACCTTCTCCATTGCAATTACATCTTTTTTGAGATGCGGCGACCAGAATGGTACACAATATTCAAGGTGCGGTCTCACCATGGAGCGATACAGAGGCATTATGACATTTTCCGTTTTATTCACCATTCCCTTTCTAATAATTCCCAACATTCTGTTTGCTTTTTTGACTGCTGCAGTACACTGAACCGTCGATTTCAATGTGTTATCCACTATGACGCACCTAATATGGAACCTAACATTGTGTAACTATAGCATGGGTTATTTTTCCCTATATGCATCACCTTGCACTTATCCACATTAAATTTCATCTGCCATTTCGATGCCCAATTTTCCAGTGTCACAAGGTCTTCCTGCAATTTATCACAATCTGCTTGTGATTTAACTACTCTGAACAATTTTGTATCATCTGCAAATTAGATTACCTTACTCATCATATTTCTTTCCAGATCATTTATAAATATATTGAAAAGTAAGGGTCCCAATACAGATCCCTGAGACACTCCACTGCCCACTCCCTTCCACTGAGAAAATTGTCCATTTAATCCTACTCTCTGTTTCCTGTCTTTTAGCCAGATGGTAATCCACGAAAGGACATCGCCACTTATCCCATGACTTTTTACTTTTCCTAGAAGCCTCTCATGAGGAACTTTGTCAAACGCCTTCTGAAAATCCAAGTATACTACATCTACCATTTCACCTTTATCCACATGTTTATTAACTCCTTCAAAAAAGTGAAGCAGATTTGTGAGGCAAGACTTGCCTTGGGTAAAGACATGCTGACTTTGTTCCATTAAATCATGTCTTTCTATATGTTCTGTGATTTTGATGTTTAGAACACTTTCCACTATTTTTCCTGGCACTGAAGTCAGGCTAACTGGTCTGTAGTTTCCTGGATTGCCCCTGGAGCCCTTTTAAATATTGGGGTTACATTAGCTATCCTCCAGTCTTCAGGTACAATGAATGATTTTAATGATAGGTTACAAATTTTTACTAACCGGTCTGAAATTTCATTTTTGAGTTCCTTCAGAACTCTGGGGTGTATACCATCCGGTCCAGGTGATTTACTACTCTTCAGTTTGTCAATCAGGTCTACCACATCTTCTAGGTTCACCGTGATTTGGTTTAGTCCATCTGAATCATTACCCATGAAAACCTTCTCCAGTACGGGTACCTCCCCAACATCCTCTTCAGTAAACACCAAAGCAAAGAAATCATTTAATCTTTCCGCGATGGCCTTATCTTCTCTAAATGTCCCTTTAACCCCTCAATCATCTAACGGTCCAACTGACTCCCTCACAGGCTTTCAACTTTGGATATATTTTAAAAAGTTTTACTGTGAGTTTTGCTAATTTCTTTTCAAATTCTCTCTTAGCCTGTCTTATCAATGTCTTACGCTTAACTTGCCAACGCTTATGCATTATCCTATTTTCTTCTGTTGGATCCTTCTTCCAATTTTTGAATGAAGATCTTTTGGCTAAAATAGCTTCTTTCACCTCCCCTTTTAACTATGCCGTTAATCGTTTTGCCTTCCTTCCACCTTTCTTAATGTTTGGGATACATCTGGACTGTGCATCTAGAATGGTATTTTTTTAACAATGACCATGCCTTTTGCACACTTTTTACCTTTGTAGCTGCTCCTTTCAGTTTTTTTCTAACAGTTTTTCTCATTTTATCAAAATTTCCCTTTTGAAAGTTTAGCATGAGAGCCATGGATTTGCTTACTGTCCCCCTTCCAGTCATTAATTCAAATTTGATCATATTATGATCACTATTGCCAAGCGGCCCCACCCCGTTACCTCTCTCACCAAATCCTGTGCTCCACTGAGAATTAGATCTAAAATTGCTCCCTCTCTTGTTGGTTCCTGAACTAATTGCTCCATAAAAATGTCATTTATTCCATCCAGGAACGTTATCTCTCTAGCATGTCCTGATGATACATTTATCCAGTCAATATTGGGGTAATTGAAATCTCAAATTTATAAACAAGAAGAGTCAGTACAGTAACCCAATCGGTAAACTGTAAAAAAAACAAGGGCAACTGAATTACATTTAAATTATAGCCTAAGTGACGGTATCATCAAGCCAGACATTGTGATTTTAACCCAAAACCCAACCTGTCTTCTAATCATTCACCATCACTGTAAAAATTATATTTATTAATTGAAGAAATATATTTTTGTTTTTTATAATTTTTTCTGGGGAATTAAAAGTCTGTCAAAAACTTTCAAAATCAGTCTTTAGTGGACATTCAACTCCAATGACAATATGAAGAAGAGTTAAATAGCAGTCTCTCAGTGCAAAATATAAACACAGCCCAACACGGCCGATGTTTCGCGGAAAAGCTTCCTCAGGGGCATGTAAATAATGTTAACACAGGAGTATTTGCCAGTTCAAAATGGACACAAAGTCTCAGAAGTTCTTCTTCATCGCTGGCACTTGCACATAGATATACACACATACACATGAACAGAAGCTCTGAGAGACATACACTCAAGCTCTCACACAGAAACAATAAATACATATGCACTCAAGCTCTCACATAGACACAAAAACATACACACGCACACAAGCTCTGACACACACAAAGCTCTCACATAGACACAGACACATGGACACAAGCTCTGACACATATACACTCAAACTCTCACACAAACACACACACGTTTAGACAAGCACTGACACAGATGCAGTCACATGAACACACGCTCAAGCACGGACACAGACACACATACACATTTGCGGCTTCCTTCCTCCAGGCCTTGGTGGGTTGGGCTCCACTGTGGCCTCCTCCATCCTCTTCATTTTGAGCCAGTGGCGTAGCCAGAACTGAGTATTTGGGTGGGCCCAAGGTTAACAAGGGTGGGCAGTAAGCATATAGGTTTGAACTCTACTAACTGTACTCTTATTGATAAATAATGCCTTAGCATGCATCTTACAATGAGTTCCTAAGTAGTCTACAACAGCCCTTATGCATACATCATGAGTGACAATTTTTAGAATATTTTAATCTATTATTTCAAGCACTTACCAACATTCAAAATTCCTTATTAATCTGAATTAATTTATTTTATATTTATTGCAATTAATTAAATAAACAAGAATATCAGGTAAAAAGCAAAGAACACAAACATCAGATCCAATCAATTATGTCATAAAATAAATATCAATGTATTCTTCTCGAATCCTCTTTCCAGAAATGCAGAGATCACCATAACTACAATAAAATAGCAATAAACATGAGAACAGGTGCAGAGCAAACTACAACAGTTCACATTACAACTCAACATGAAAAAAAGCTATATTTAAATTCTGGGGTCACGTCACCAAAAAAAAAAAAAAAAAAAAAAAAGATCCCCTCCACTGCTAAATATTTTGGGGCAGATTTTCAAAGGCTACATGCGTAACATATGCGCGTAACACGAGAAAATCTGCCCCTGCGCACGCCAAGCCTATTTTGCATAGGCTTGTAAGCGCGCAAGCCCCGGGACGCACATATGTCCCGGGGCTTCGAAAAAGGGGCGGGAAGGGGCGGGTCTGGGGGCATGGCGATGGTCCGGGGGTGGTCCCGAGGCCTCCTTCGTTGCAGCTGGCCAGCGCGCGCAAGATACGCCTGCCTTGGGCAGGCATAAGAAATAAAATAAGGTGAGGGGGATCGAAAATAAAGTTTCCTCCAAGGCCGCGGAGGGAACGGGGAAAGCCATCGGGGCTCCCCTAGGGCTCGGCGCGCGCAAGGTGCACAAGTGTACACTCCCTTGTGCGCGCCGACCCCAAATTTGATAATATGCATGCAGCTGCGCACGCATGTTATAAAATTGGGAGTAGATTTGTGCGCACCACGTTGTGTGCACAAATCTACGCCCACGCATAAGATTTAAAATCTGGCCCTTTGTGAAGTAACACAAAACCCTGCAAAATAAATTTTAAAAAAGGCGCCTAGAACCTTGCCATAACATATCATAACAGCCCTGACTCTCAGAACTCAAATACCAGCAGCGTTATGAAAAAGAAGCCATGCAAATACTACACCAGGCCCTAGAACATTGATACACCACCTACTGGGATAACAGAACAAGCCAGACTGCTACAAATCTCTACAGAGAAACTGCATGCTATAGCAGCATTATTGCCTCTCAGTCACATAAGGCAAAACACAGACTGACCCTTATCCAATACAGAACTAAGGGACTACAATTTAGAAATAGAAACATGCAAACAAAACTGAAATAGAAAGCCTGAGAAACCAGACTTTGAACAGTGGAAGGCTAAAAAGCAAAATACAAAATTATAAAAAGTGAATATACCTAAACATGGCATATTCAAACTTACTAAAATCTGCAAATTTTTTTTTTTTTACCTTTGATGTCTTTTCTTGTTATTTTTCTAATCAGTTGGTTGAGGTCTCTTTTTTCCACTTTCCCCTTGTCAGTCTTTTCCTAATTCTTTCTCCAGGGTCACTCTTCTTTTTCTGCTTCTTCTCTCTATCTTCTTCCCTTCCTCTCTCTCTCACACACACAAATGCTCATGCTTTCTCTCAAAGACTCCCTTACACTCACAAGCTTTTTTTTTTTTTTTTTTTTTTTAAGCTCTCCATTCACACACCCAGGCTCCCATCCTAATATTCACATCCAGGTTCCCATTCCCACATACACACACCCAAGTTCCCATTCCCACATACAAAAACCCAGGCGACCATTCTCACATACAAACACTCAGGCTCCCATTCTCACACGCACACATTGGGGCTCACCGCCAAACTCCTTCTTCGCTGCCACGGAGATGGGCTCCCTTGGTGGCCTTGCTTTGGCAGGTAGTCTTCACTGCCATGGAGACGGGCTCCCATGGTGGCCTTGCTTTGGCAGGTCTTCTTTGACGTCACAGGGATGGGCTCTCCTGCTGCCGCCACCGTTGGCATGTTGAGCTTCGCCTGCAGCCCAGTGGTCTCTCCTGCTGCCGCTGCCCTCCTAGGTGTGCTGCCCCGTGCAGATGCACATTGTGCACACCCGGTCACGCTGGGCCTGAATGAGGATCAGTTGAACACAATCCTGAAGAATGTTTTGTACAGTTCTAGCTATGAGCGATATCAGTGGAAAAACATATATGAGGCTTGACCCCCCCCCCCCGACCCCCCAGTCCAGGAGGAAAACAAATTGAGCAGAACTGATTTACCTTTCTATTCTTCTCTGGGGTGAACAGGTCCACTGCTGGCTGACCCCATAATCTGAAGATCTTCTTTATAGATTGTTGTAGAGACCACTTGTGTGGATGAAATATTCTGCTTAAGGTTTAAGGTATATTTGATTTTTTATACCGTCATATCAGTCGTGACCTTCATAACGGTCTATGAGCCAATCTATGAGCAAGCTGGAGATCCTTGAGATAGGAGGCCTGCAGACGAGCCTGATTCTTGTCTGCCCAAGTCCAGATCTGGAGCACCTCCCAAAATAGGGGTCATGATCTCAGTCCCCCTTGTTTGTTGATATAAAATATGGCCACCTGGTTGTCTGAACGAGGATACTCCTGCCCAGAGAAAGGTGGACGAACACCTTTCTTGTTGCTCACAGATCGAATAGATTGATTTGATATTGACTTTTCTCAGAAGACCAAGTACCCTAGGTTTGATAGGAGCCAATGTGTGCCCCACCCCCAACCATTTGTGGAGGCATCCATTGTTTATGTTATTCAGTATGCAGGAAGATGGAGAGGCACACCCTTTCAAAGAACATGAGGTTTTCACCATCATTACAGCTCCTGAGCCATCTCTTAAGTAACTTGTGCCACCCGAGAGAGGAGCTGCATCAGTTGATCCGATTGGGAATGTAGGCCCCATTGAAAGCATCGAATATGCATGTGAGTTAATGGAACCACATGTATTGCAGCTGCCATGTGTCCTAGTACAACTAGTAGAGATCTTGCTGTCGTTTGCTATGACGAGAGCAATCTGTGAATCAATAAGAGCAGGATAGTTGCTCAATCTGAGGGAAGAAATGCTCTCTCCTGTAAGAAGTCTGTCCTATAAATTTTAGTCTTTGGGTTGGCACCAAATTTGACTTCTCGAAGTTGATCAGAAAACTTAAGTTCTGCAACAAGTTGATTGGTGCAGACTATCAAGTACAGATTCCTGAGAGCGAGCTGCAATTAACCAATCATCCATGTAAGGAAATACTTAGATGTCCTGATGTCATAGATAAGCTGCTACCACCGTCAAGCATGGTGAACACTCTCAGGGCAATTGAGAGGCTGAAAGGGAGCACTCTGTATTGATAATGGGTAGAATCCATTTTGAATCAAAAGTAGCACCAATGGGAGAATGGTGGATGAATATGTGCATCCTTGAAGTCCAATGCACACATCCATTCACCTTTCTGAATGTAGGAGAGTATTGTGCTGAGGGAGTTCATTTTGAATTTCTCTCGAAGATGCACCAGATCCAGAACTGTTGGATCTGAGATATCTTGTTTAGATGCCTCAGATCCAGAATTGGCCGCAAACCCCCTGATTTCTTGGAAATGAAGAAGTACCGAGAATAAAACCCATGGGCATGTTGGGACATAGGCAAAGGTTCTATTGCCCGCTACTGAAGTAGAGTCTGAATTTCAGATACAGTGGCGGGACATGGGATGGATCCAGTTGCAGCAGAGAACAGTGTGTGTGTGTGTGGGGGGGGGGGGGAGGGTTATCCATGATCAAAGCGTGAAGAGGCGAATGAGAATTGTGGAAGGTTACAGGGTGGGAAACATCTAGGACCAGAAGAGGAATAGGGTGGAGTCCTCTCTCATTCCTCTTCCCCAATTCGTGCCAGTTCAATCTTTTACACATACATATAGCTTTTACCCTCTCTCTCATCCCCTTATTTCCTTTCTCTCTTACACACACACACACACACATACACACTGCATCTATTGTCTCCTTCCACTGCTAAGTTTTACCCTCTTCCCCCACCGATTCTTATACTCTTACATTCTTCCCCTTCTCCACCCCCACCTATTTCCCCTACGTTTATGCTGATCAGTTAACAGGAGGAGGAGAGTGGTGGTGCTTTGGGCCACATCCTTCTCTTTTGTATGGGATCCGACTCCAGTTTCAACCATCTGAGACACCATGCTTCTAAATGATCCAAACTTCCAACTGAGTCCCAGACAGCAAAGGAGGATGTAGCTGTAGGCACTGCCACTCTCCTTCTCTGATGGTCAGTCAACAAGTGGGGATCAAGATGTGTATTGCATGGGCCAAAACCTGGACACCCCAGCCAGCTGCTGCCCCTTCCCTGCTCGACATGCTCCTGGGCTCCTGCAGTTCCATGGAGGTCTGGCAATTGCATGGCCAGGGCCTCGTTTTGAGCATCACAGGAGACCAGGGGTCCTTTCCAAATTACTTCCTGGTACAATGCCATAGACACCAATTGATCTCTGGCTTCCCCTTCACTTCTTCACATCTAGACAAAAGGTGTGGTTATCCCAGGTGTTTTTGAATCCTGTTACTGTTTTTGCTTCCACCATCAGGCTTTTTTGTCCATCCACTAGCCTTTCTGTAATGAAATATTTTCCAATGTTATGCCCAAGTCTATCCCCTTAGAGTCTCATTCTATGATCGCATAATCTAGAGCTACCTTTCCATGAAAAACTGTTTGCTTCCTGTGCATTATTTATACTTTGAGATGCCTAGAGATCTTCAATTTCAGTTTTTATTTCCTTTTTCCTGGGAATTTCAATGTTAAAAAAATCAGTGAAAAAGTGACTGTTATAACATGTGGGAGAAAAATCAGTGGAAAAGGCATTTTTCCACTGATTTTCTTTTTTGTCAAAAATTGAGATTCCCAGGAAAAATAAAATAAAAACTGAAAACGGAGGTCCCTAGAGATATCTGAATGTCTCTGATGCCAAGGAGATCAAACTATGTTGACTCATAAACAGTTTTTGATTCAGCATAAACAAGTTCTGACTGTACCATTCAGAAACAAATTCCAGATAAACACTTTTTACAGGGAAGTTTATAACTGATTTTTATATATGTGTAACACCTCCACAAATTGATCAAATTCTGGCAAAAACAGCCAGGAAAATCACATTATTTTGCTTATGTAATCTTACTTAATTCTTTTGCTCCCATGTAAATACTTATAACTCATAATTTCTGAGGATCTATTTTAAACATGGCTGCTAGGACAATTCCCAATCTGTATTCCCAACTCTGATGTTACAGAACACACATGTGTCACGGAATAAAGACAATTGTGGGGATGGCACAGACACATTGGGCAGAAACAGAGGGAAGCATATCAATACCTGACTCAAGAAAGATGGGTGAGAAACCTTCCCAGTTAAAAGAAAGAGAGGCAAGATATAAAAAAACATATTCTAGGGAAAAGGGAAAACAACATAAAGGCTTTTTTTGTTTTTAACTTTTTGGCACTTTTAACTTTAAACAAAAGGCAGCTGATGACTGGCTGGCAGAACTAAGCATCAGGGGATATTCGCAGGGCTATTATTGTGTGTCTAACATGCCTACACAGGTAAGCAGATGTCAATGCAATAGATGGAAATCATTAGGAAAGGTTGCGAGGGACACAGGGAGACTCTAGACAACTAAGGCAGGCAATGAAAGTAATTGCTCTGGCCCTCTCTGGTAAAGTTAGTGGGCTAATCAGCACTTGCAGACTGCCTGCTGCTTACTGAATCCAAGACTTGAGGCAGTACTGGAGATAATCCCATGGCAAAACAACTGTGACAGCATATGGACTTGACAATGCAATGTTATCACTTCCAGTTTTCACCCTGAAACAAACAAGCAGGATTTGGTGGCATTCCTAAAGCATGGTACAGCACAGTAATACTATGATAATGCAATGATTCTGGGACATTGCTATGGTAGTGCTCTAGATTTAGCATACTAAGGTCTTGATTCTGGCATGGGAATGTTAGTGCCCTGTTCTTTTATTATAGCTATGGCATTGTTGATTTGTGGGAGGTCAGTGTGGTGTGGGGTTTAACAAAGTGTAGTACAATGTTAGCTTTCATTATATGAACAGATTTTAGAATACATTTAAATTAGTGGATTGGGAACCAGGTGATCTGAGTTCAAATCCTGTTTCTGCCATTGACATTCACTGTAACCTTGGGCTCAGGTACCCACCTATTATAAGGTCTCTGGAACAAGAGCTTACTGTTCCAATATATAATTTGCTGTAAAGTGCCTTGATTCAGGGCAGTACATACATGCCAAAATAATCATAAAAATCCAATTCTAACACTATTCATTTTGTCTCTTATTTTGGATGAGTCTCAGTGACTGAAGTACACCACTCTTCGCCACAAACTACATAAGTGAAAGCTTGTATCTTCAGTCTATCATTACATCGGCTCCTGTCTCTACAACATTCTTAGGATATTTTGAATGTACAATAAAATTCTTATTTAACAAGAACCTCTTAAGACAAAACCTACTGAAGAAGATGTGTCATAAATTAGTTGAGAGGTTTTGACTGCACTTACAGCCCTTTAAGTTTAAACTCTCTCTGAATGCCAAGGCTGTGCATAGGGGTAGATTGTAGGAAAATATCAGCCCAGGGGAATTTTTCAAAACCAGCCTGTTGCGAGTGCGGGGAATGCAGTCACTTGCTTGAGACAAGAGTGAGCCCTTGAATCACGGTGCAACCTCAGAGCAAGACTCTAACGAAGGCATCATGGGAGGCGAGCAGTTCTGGCACAGG
Source organism: Rhinatrema bivittatum (assembly GCF_901001135.1). NCBI lineage: Eukaryota > Metazoa > Chordata > Amphibia > Gymnophiona > Rhinatrematidae > Rhinatrema > Rhinatrema bivittatum. The sequence goes on along the minus strand of NC_042626.1, from coordinate 68,907,085 downwards.
CTGGGCTTGGAACTTGAGACATAGCTTGGATCTTGGAAAGTAGCTCACTTGGACCTCCACTGAGCCTGAAAGCACAGAGTGAGACCAAACAACACAATGCTGGTCTTTGGGGTAGCCCTCCAGCCACTCGACAGCCCTTTCAGACCTGCCGCTTGGGAACAGCTTGAGCGTCAAGACAGACGAAGGCCGAGGACAAGACATGGCTTGACATGGAACTCGGGCAAAGACTCAGAAGACTCAGGAAGACTTGGAACTTGAGATGGACTCAGGAAGACTTGGAACTTTAGACACAGACTCGGAAGACTTGGAGCTTCAAATGGAGAGTCAGGAACAGGAGTCGTCCAGCTTCCTGGGGCACCACAGCCCACTGTGGGCTGGCCATGGACCACGCTGTTCCACTGCATGCCTTACACAACCTGCCACAGGTCGGTTGCGGACCATGCAGGTAGCGGAACAGGCTCAGGACTGAGATTTAGAGGAAGACTGGCGTCAGGACATCACTTGGAACAAGAAATGAGGCTTGGAACAAGGAACATGGAGATCCGCTAGCTGGATAAACTCCACAAGCCCGAAACTTGGAACACAAACAGGAACTCGAGACTTGACTTGGAAGTCTAGAAACAGGGATGGACTCCAAGGACTCGATCCAGCGAAGATGGACTTAGAAACATGCCCTGTGCCAGGAAGTGCCCTACACAGCTGCCCATGGCTGGTCACAGACCACGACGCTAGTACGCCTGGAGGAAAGATGAGGGAGGATCCAGAAGGCTGACCTTGGAACGAAGGACCAGAACATCAGGAACTTGAAGATTCAGATGAGATGAATATTCAGAAGACAGGACAAGGAGCTGGCCGGAGACCAGGAACACAGAACAGGCAACATGACGGAGCTCCGAAAGGGCAAGGAAGCCAGGAACCAGTACTGGAACAGGAACAAGAGGATCAGGAACATCTAATGAGGAACATGAAGACCATCCAAACAGAGTGAAGACCATGGAGGACCTTGAAGGAAACCATACCATGGATGACTATGAACTCCCTTGCGCAGGCCCTGAGGAACTTACAGAGAGCCCTTTTATAGGGCTGAAGACAGGACAAGGCGATGACATCATCAATAGAGGCCCCGGGACTTTGCCCGCTGCAGGTCCTTTAAAGAGGCTTGTGCGCACACTATGTGGAGCTGATGACAGAGCAGGAGCGGCGGCGTCACTGCCGCAGAGATAGAATACAGCAGCAGCAGGAGGTTGAATACAGTGGTGGCACTCCATGCTGTGAATAGCAGTGGCGGCAGTGGCTCCCCAGCCGCACAGGAGACAGTCAGCAGCGACACTCCATGCTGTGAAGAGCAGCATTGGTGGTGGCTCCCCAGTCGCAGGGAGAGCAGAGCCGGTGTCAGCCGGCAGGCAGCAGTGGTGGCAGCTCCCAGCCATGAAGACAATGGAAAGCCTGCAATGGCGACAGCAGCGACAGCGGCAGATGGCATTGGGCCAAAGGTGAGAGGCTGCTCGCGGGATGGGCCCCCTGAGCAGCATCGCAACACAGCCCACACAGTACCTGACTGCCTCGTGCATTTTCTGTGCAGTATATGCATCAACAGCTCCCAAAGGCATGCCAAGCCGATCTTTGACAAGTATATCCTTTGACCTGGAGCCTAGCAAAATTGTGCCAAAATATCTCCAACATAAATTTCACATTTTTCCTAAATAATTAAAGCAAACCCTAGACTAGACCTGAACAAACAGAGCTGCAGTCCTCCTTCCATCCATTCAATTTGTTGCTGCTCCCCCCCACTCAAGTTTAGATAAATCTCATATATTTATTTATATTCCTGGCCTGATGCCAACCAATCAGCTCTTGAACAAGTTGCCAAGCAATGAGGGAAACCATGCTTGCAGCCAGTGGCTCCTACATATACACAGATTCTATTGTACTGATGTTCATGTGCTCACTGACTACTAAATTTTAAAAGGCCTGCATGCGTAAGATTGGAGGGTTTACGTGTGTGGCCGGGCCTTGTGTGCGCCACGCGCAATTTACAAAGGGCCCGGTCATGCGCATAACTCCCGTTATGCACCGAAGTGCCAGGCCCAAAGAAAGGGGTGGGGCAGAGGCGTGGTTTATGTGGGGAGGGGTGGGCCAGGACAGCACCATTCGATAGAGATGTGAATCGGAACCAGAATCGGATCCGATTTCAGTTCCGATTCACATCTCTATAGATGTGAATCGGAACCAGAATCGGATCCGATTTCAGTTCCGATTCACATCTCTACCATTCGATGCTGTTCCGGGGAAGTACGCGCCGGCTGATTACTTCTGCTCCAGAGTAGCAGTAAGTACTAAAATAAAAAATTTGGGGATAGTTAGGGTAGGTTTAGGAGGTGGGGAGGAGAGGGGAAGAGGGAGGAAAGATAGGGATAGGGTTAGGGAAGCTCTCTCCCTGTCCGCTCTTTAATTGGAGTGGACTGGGAAGGAACTGGGGAACGGCCGATCACGTCGTCACGCGTAGGTTCTAAAATTCAACCCTCCTGTGCGCGCGAGTTGAGGGGGGGCTTGCACATGCGCTCGCAGATTTTAAAATCCAGTGCGCATGTGCTTGCGGCCATCGGATTTTATAACATGCATGTGCTGATGCGTGCATGTTATAAAATCGGTGCTTCCCTGTGCGCGTGCCAGGAACTGCGTGCATGGGTCTTAAAATCGACCCGAGTGTTCCCCACATCATTAAGTAAAGTTCATGCAAGCTGCCAGCCCTACCCTAGCCTACAGTGGCCCACTCCCTTTCTCTTTCCCATATTCTCTCAGCACTCCCCCTCTCCAGGAGATTCACTGATTCCATAGCCAGCTGCCCCTCTCAGAGCTTAGTTCAGCCACCTGAAACAGAAGCCTCACTAACTCTCACACATACATATGCTCACACACACACTCTACAATAACTCTCACACATGCTCAGAGACACACACACAGTCACACTGAGTCACACTCAGGCTCACATTCTCATGCATGCATACATACGCTCATACTCTCAACACACCATCACGCACACACATGCTGACACACACACATGCTCACACATACTCACTGACGCACATAACTGAAAAAAGTTTTACTTACATTGATAGGGGGAGAGATCCAGACATAGCCCAAGGAGAACTGGGTGGGGGCGTTGCTAGGTACTTCAAAGATCTAAGGTACAGGCCCCACAGATCTTTCCTACCCTCCCCCTCAACCCTCCAGGGTTGTCCACTTTTCCACAGACCAGAATTGGATACTTGAGGCCTCGGGGAAGGAGGAACCTGATCACCTGATTCTCCCCTCTTTGCATAAATTTGCCACCATTGCCCCTGAACTGGTCTCCTCTCTCTTGTTCCTCTGTTCCTTCTATTTGGCAACCCCAGGACAGTGGCAATGAACAATCTAATGACGGATCAACAGAACCAACAGGACCACCAATGATGAGTGATGCGCTCATGATTCAACATTGTTAAAGCACACTCTATGCTTATGGCCAGGGACACAAGAACACAGACTCAGTACAAAGTATAATTTTTTATTATTAATCAGTATAAGTATTCTCGGGAGATGCTGGGTACTGGATGCCCTTTGTCTGACAAACTGACCAGCATCCCCTCGTATACAGAGTGACTCTTCTTTTATAGAAAACATTCAAATCTGGAGAAGGTTCTAGAGATTTGCGTGACTGCCCAAAGGATCATTTACATAAGTTGTAATGTCAACTGCATGATAACATCATCCCTAACCACCCCTGATTAGTTTACCCAGGACTTGTAGCCCATTTACCATGGCTGTCGAGATAGTTCTTTGTTCTGTTAAAATCTTACTGGTCAAGACAATCAACACGTCTGTAGTTGTGTTGATTACAAACTCCTGAGAATAGTGCCTGAAGCTCCCTGTGGTTTCTTCTTTGTGACCGTATGAATAGGCATCACCTGTCTGGTGCCAGCTTGCCTGCCTCTACAGATATCTAGGGATATTCTGTAAGTCATGCTCAGAAAGTCACTCAGAGTCCATTCAGCCTAGGCAGGCTAAAGAAAAGCAGAGGCTTCTGGGGACTTCCTTCTCCATGTTGGTTTTCTGTTCAGGCATACTTCTCATTTCCCTCTTGTGCCACTTACAAATGGCAAAAGTGGCACACCCAAGTACCAGAGGTTAAGACAGAACCGTGAAAAGTGATTATGGCAAATGGGCTAAATGTATAAGCTAACAACTAACCTTGTGTGTGTATTGTTATTCCTCTAGAACATGAAACATGAGAATGATGGAGCACAATCTGCATGCCATTAATTGTGTGCATGCATGTGTATTATGTGCGTATTGCTCATTTTTCTCAATATTATGGAAATATTATGAGTGCATTAATCATCCACACTCTTCACTGACCTCTTCTTAAGGTGCTCCTAACAGCTGGCTGAGGAACTCAGACTCTGCTTAGCACAGCAAATAGCCTTTGAGTTACAGTACTGTAGACATTTAAAAATTGTACTGTTTTTAATTTGATGCTGAAAACAAATTGAAAATGAATCCTCTGAAAAATCAGAATTACAATATAGTAAACCTCTCATACCAAAACAGCACTAACTGTCAGGACTCCAAGAGTTAAAAATCCTACTTAGGGATAGGCAACATTACAAATATTACACCTATTATTAGGCTCTAAAATTCCAATATTCCTCCTATTGTGAAAATATAACAAGCCGAACTGTTATAGATACCTACACAGAAACTACACGCTAGCAAAATACCTAACATCTGTCACACAAGCAGAACACAGACAAACCCTCACCAAATGCAGAATATAGAGAGGTCATAAAGTATAAACAGAAATGTGCAGACAAAAACTGAACTGGAAACCGCAACAATTTACATTCTGTATGCAGTGCAACAGTAGAAAAAAAAGAAACATCACTGTTCCACATAAAACATCAAATTATAAAATCAAGAAATACAAAACATTATGACAGCAAAACCATACTAATAAAATGAATAAATATTTCAAAACAGGAGATGAAAAGAACATTCAATAATTAAAAACCCTTTAAATGATTTTAAAATTTCCCAAACACCAATAAAATATTCCAAAACAGCAATTACATCAAATAACATGCAATAATTAAAACAAATATGGATTTTTAAAAATCTTCCACTCTCCATACCTGGGAACTTTTGATGTCCAGTCATCCTGAGACTGTTGCAGATTAATAGGGGGGGGGGGGGGAGGGAGGTGGGCATACAAACTTTTCCCTTACTCACATACACACTCTCCAACACATGCACATACTCGTCCACTCAACACATGCTCACACACATTCTCTCTCATACACACAAACACATTCTCTCTCCCATATGTTCTCAAATGCTTGCTCTCAAACACACATACATACACGTACAAACAGATGCTCTCTCTCTCTTCCTCTCCTTGTCCCCAGAACATAAAAGCAGCAACTTCCTCCTTGTGCCTGTGCAGTCTCTCTGTCACATAACATGCTCTCTCTCACAGACATGATCTCACACACACAAATGCTCTCCCACAATTTCTCAAATGCTCTCTCTCCCATATTTTCTCACATAATTTGTCTCTCTCTCTCACACACACACACACACAAACATGCTCTCTTTCTGGTCCCATATATGTGCAGCTAGCTGTAACCTCCTCCTTGGGTCTACGTGGCTTCTCTCACACACATGTGCTTTACCACACGTAAGCTCTCTCTCTCCCATATATTCTCATATGTTCTCTCTCATACATACAAAAGTTCTCTCTCTCTCTGGAGCGTGCAGGAAACAGCATCCTCCATCATGGGCTCATGTAGCATAACACACACACACACAAATATATACATAGACACAAAAGCTCTCATACATACACACACACACGCTTCTGCCCACACACACAAGTTCTCTCACATATTACACACACAAACTCACACAATATTGCTCATACAAGCTATTACTCACACACATGCACAAGCTTTCACGATTGCTATTGCTCACACACAAGCTCTTGCACATACTGCTGTTCACAAACAAGCTCTCACATGTTATTTCTCACATACTTCCAAAAGTTCTTGCGCATGCCACTACCCACATGCATACAAGCTTTCACACATGCTATTGCTCACGCACACAAGCTCTCACACACTAACCAACTCTTTGCAGTCACGCGGCCCGGGCCTGATGTGGTAACCTTTTTTCAGTCGCACAGCCTGGGCCCGAGACGTTGATCTTCATTTGGCCACACAGCCCAGGCGCACTCAGCCACCTTCTCTCTTCTGCTGCGTGGCCTGGGCCCGACCTGACAGCCGGGCCACTGAGACTCAGGCACTCTGGAACAGGCAGGGTATGAGTTGTAGACTCTGATAGGAGGTGGGCCTTAGGCTGGGTGAAGGGGCAGGCTGCAAGGCCCAGAGGCTGGGGTTTTTTAATTATTTTTGTCACGGATGGGTGGAGCTGGAGGCAAAGAAAACAACAGGAAGCCTCGCAGCAGTGGCAGGAGATCTGGTGACTGCCTCCAGCCAGGAGAAGCAAAGCAGGTGAGGCGAATGAAGGTGGTCCAAGTGTTTTCTGCTGCCACAGAAAGGTGAGGACACAATAAACTGTGGCCGCTGAAAGGGGGGGGGGGGGGGGCATGTGAGAAGCTGTCAGTCTCTGTGGGGAAACAAGCAGGCAAGAAAGAGCAGAGAGGCTGAGGGGAGGCTCCCGCTGTTTAAGAATAACTGCTGAAGGCCTGCTTCTGGGGCTGCCATGACTAATACCAAGCACATGATTGGGCTGACTGGCCCACTGGGGCATGCCCGATGCCCTGATAGGCCAATCCGTCCCAGGCTGTGTAATGTCTCGCACTAGTTTTAAAACTCTGTGCCTAACAGAGGTTTCAAAGGGGGTTTGAATGCCTCTGATGATTATATCACTAAATGCCCTACTGCAATGGAAAGGGAATGCAAATGGCTGTTGGATAAAGGAGAGGCGATTATTATTACTGTACCTTAAATATGTGTGCTTTGAGAATGTGATGTCCCAGCTCAATGGTCTGCTGTCTGTTCAGCTTTCCTTCTTGACGAGAAAACCAGAAGGCAAGCAACGTGTGGCCACTCCTAAAAACAAGATGAAGAATGTTAGAAAATAAAGCTATTCTGGTGGTACACTTGTACTCACTCTACCCTTCCTTTTAAGCCTATTACCAGCAGCATTACAGCACTACAGTGTGCCTTAGAAACACAGGGTCATGTAAGCACTCACACAGCAGGTTAAACTAAGGTATTTCACACAATATCCAGGAGAAGTGCCCATTGGCAAATCCTTATCAATTAGGTCAGTGAATAAGCTCATTTCTATATCTGCTGTAGCACTAGCTAATGCAAAGGCTGCATTGATAATACTTGATGACATTACTATATAGCTATACTAGAATCAAGGTGAAAAACTTCAACAGAACAGATGGACAACATCATGAAATCAGTCTCTTTGTGGCTCTTACAGTATACAATGGTCTCAAATTATATTTTAATTATATCAAATTATATTATATTGCTTGTTGTTTACCATTTTTTAAATTTTTAAAATTTTAAATTGCTTGTTGCTTACTCTGTCTTAGTGCTATGTTAAGCTAATTCTACCTATCTTAGTTGTCCTGAATTCATCACCCTGTTTTTTGTAACTTTCGCCTATATTGCTGGTTATCCCTTTGTTTTGCTGTAAACTGGTACGATAAGATATGTGTCTTGAGTATCGGTATATCAAAAAGAATTAAATAAATAAATATACTATAGATGAGGATGGTGTCAACAAATGAACTGTTTTCATAAGCTGACATAAGGCCTGCTTATTTGTATGTTTCATACATAACTGGTCATTCGAAGAGTTGAAAATGGCATCACAATTGTGTACTTTCAGCATCCTGTTACCATCCACACCAGCAAGTCCTCTCAGCTGGGTGACTGCTTCCATACACCTTTCCATACCAGTTATCCTCAACCCCCAGCAAAACCACTCTTAGCAGGATTAGGGGAGGCTTCATGGGACATGCCCAGGTATCACAAAACCCCGTTCACCTTAAAAAAAAAACTGCCCCCCCCCCCCCCCTTTTTTTTTTTTTTTTTAAAGAAAACCACAAATTGTCCTTGCTTAGTTTTCTTTTGGAATAAGATCACTTGTTCAATAATAAAATCAATAAGTTCCAGGTCAGTAGATCATGGAGTATCTTTTTTTTGTCCACAGTTATTTCTACTACTAAGATTTTGTTCCTCATGTATGAATACCAGCACAACACCAACAGGTCACCTCTACCTTCCTCTGTCATGATAAAGTTTACATTTTCCCGTGGCTCGATATAAGATCTTCCTCAGTCTGTGGGAACTTCAAGCCATTTCAGCTGCCAAAGGCCAAGCCAGAGGAACTGCTACTCCTTGAACAAGGTACAGTGCTTGCTCTATTAATTGTTTGCTTTGGCAGATGTCATGAAAACAGCAGGTACAGACTGAGTATAATTAATTTCTAGTGTCTGAATAGCAGAGCCTGAGCTGTGCTCTCTGCCGAACGAACTAACTTGCTGGTCTGTTGATAAACTCATACAGCCTCCAACTCTGTCAGCATTAATTAGAGCTCTACAATCTCCAAAAGTGGAGCTTCAAGAGAATATAAAATATGAGCTCATCTTGCTTTGACATCATGAATACCTTTTAAGTTGTGTGAAAGATTGATTAGCAAGCACAGCTTGTAATGAAAGAGTTTCTGTTTTTACAAAGAATCTACTGAGAAAATGATTTACACTGACAACTTTATATTAAAGGGATATGCATCCAATTTATAAAGTCAATACATTTTCATTGTAGAGGTGTTAAATGTCCACTCGAGTCTTTTATATCATGACAAATTTGTGACAGGTACACTCAGTCCTTCTACAAAGTCACCATTTCATTACAGTTAGATTTACCCACAATCCTCCTGCAAATCATTACTATTTCATGGGAAATATATTATAGGAATTCAGGCAATACTTTTGCACAGGACAATAAAAAATGCAGAAAGGCATGAAGGCATTTTTCTTTCAGCTAATCTAATGAAAACAGTCTTGAATTCAAAGACAATGTGCCAAGAGAAAAGGCTCCCCTAGGAGTGGGGACACACAGACATTAACATTTCATTCACGGCTCAGGTCGCAGAGGAACACAGCATCTGTTTGCTCTGCTTCTAGTTCCAACAACTCATGGCGTCACCTTTCTAGCAGACGCAGGTTTCTGGCAGGCTGTGGAGGCTGCCCTTGTTTGAGAAATGATTGAATTGAAGAATTAAAATGCAGTCCTTGTTTTCAGCCTGTTTGTCATTATCCCATGGTGTGTGTGGGTATAATCCGTACCTGCCTATGCAGGGGTCACTGGATTTGTTCTCTCGATATCTCATACACAGAAATACTGAAGAAAACACTGCCTGAATGATCTTTAGCTCCCACTTCTGCTCTCTCCTCCCTCACCCGACTTTGCATCCATTATCTACCAAGGAAGCCATTATGGAATGCATACTGTAGTTTTCTTGTGGGGTTTTTTTTTTTTACAATCTTTCATGTACAAGACAAATACTGCAGTGATCTGTAGGCAAGGACGGCAAGCAACACCATGCTGTCTTCAATTGTTGCTTTTCTATTTGATCACTAGGCTTCACCTATGCATAGGGATTATAAACTGTGAGGGCAGTTTTCATAAGAGGATTTTCTCAGTTAAAATGGTGATCTGAAGATTGTCCAGCCTTTACCTGGCTAGAAGCAGGCACAGAGAATGTCATAATGCCTCTGTATCATTCCATAGGGAGACTGCAACTTGAGTACTGTGTTCAGTTCTGGTCGCCACATCTCAAAAAAAGATATAGATGCACTAGAGACGGTACAGAGAAAGGTAACCAAAATGATAAAGGAGATGGAATGGCTCCCCCCTGTGGAAAGACTAAAGAGGTTAGAGCTGTTCAGCTTGGAGAAGAGATGACTGAGGGGGGATATAATGGAGGTCTACAAAATCATGAGATGACTAGAATGGGTAAATGTGAATCAGCTGTTTACTCTTTCAGATAATAGAAGGATTAGGGGACACTCCATGAAGTTAGCAAATAGCACATTTAAAACAAATCGGAGAAATTCTTTTGCACTTAACACAAAATTAAGCTCTGGAATTTGTTGTTAAAGGATGTGGTTAAGGCAGTTAGCATAGCTAGGTTTAAAAAAGGTTTGGACAATTCCTGGAGGAGAAGTCCATAAACTGCTATTAGTCAAACTGCTTTAGAGAATAGCCACTGCTATTAATGGCATTAGTAGCATGGGATCTATTTAATGTTTGGGTACTTCCCAGATACTTGTATCCTGGATTGATCACTGTTGGAAACAGGATGCTGGGCTTGATGAACCCTTGGCAATTTCTTATGTTTTGGCCACATTAGGAAGCAGCATTCCCAGGGGTGAAGGTAAGTAAGTTGGAGGAGGAAAAGATGCAGATGGCATTTTCAAATGTACATGTCTATTTTCCATGAAAAAAATATCTGCATAAAAAGCAGGTGCAAATGTCTGCAATTTTCAGAATGAAAGTAAATGCAAAAACCACAGATAAAATGCAACAGCAGACTCTGTGACAACGCAGGCAGCTTGGAAATTGCCTCCAAGCTCGAGACATCTTAAGCAGCAGAAGCATGAAGCAAGAATGAAAGCCAAGCTCCTGCACCATAGCTCAGAGTATTAATCACAAGGCCATGCTGATCCCTTCCCTTTAATTGTAACACATCACATCAGTGCTGAATGGGCCAATACAGTAAAAATCACGGGCCACTCTCCTGTGCGTCCCTGGCGCCTCTTTTTTGACAGGTGCCGCAGCTGTCAGCGAGTTTGACAGCCGACGCTCGATTTTACCGGCATCGGTTCTCAAACCCGCTGACAGCCACGGGTTCGGAAACCGGATGCCGGCAAAATTGAGCATCCGGTTTTCAACCCGCGAGCCGCGGGTCCATTTAAAAAAATTTTTTTTAAATTCTTTAACTATTTGTAACTTTTGGGACCTCCGACTTAATATCGCCATGATATTAAGTTGGAGGGTGTACAGAAAAGCAGTTTTTACTGCTTTTCTGTACATTTTCCCGGTGCCGAGAGAAATTAACGCCTACCTTTGGGTAGGCGCTAATTTCTTAAAGTAAAATGTGCGGCTTGGCTGCACATTTTACTTTCTGAATCGCGTGGGCATAACTAATAGGGCCATCAACATGCATTTGCATGTTGCGGGTGCTGTTAGTTTCGGGGGGGTTGGACGCGCGTTTTCGGCGCACTATTACCCCTTACTGAATAAGGGGTAAAGCTAGCGTGTCGAAAACGCGCGTCCAAATGTGGGTTAACAGTGCACTCCGCCAGAGCGCACTGTACTGTATCAGCCTGAATGTTGTTAATCCATAGCAGAAGAAATGTTAATACCTGCTGCATGGCAATTTCAGCTACTCCAGCTTCTATTACAAGATAAGAGAGCCTGACCTATAACCATGTAAGTAAAAGCCCAAACATGCCTAATGAATCTGACAGTAAGGCTGGAAAGGTAGTAGGTACTATGTGCAATCCAAGCTCTCAAGCTTCTCCTGCCTTACCTTAGGAGAATATGACAAGAGTGCTAGAACTATTCTAGGACTTTGAATGAAAGTGTCAATCAGGATGGCTATTTAACAGACCTGATCATCTGGCTACTAGGAAGGGCACTGACACCTGCTACTCATTTTACATGGAACATTAAATGGCCCTCAGATGATAAAGGCTGCAGTTGTTATCAGTCTAGGCATTATCTGAAAGAAGGTCTAAAGCTGAATGAATTGGGAAAGGGGGCTGGTGAGGGGAAGGTATACAGGAGTCATTAGCTCTAAATGGTTAACAAATTATTCCATATTTTTTAGTTTTTTTTTTTAATATTAATTTTATTAAATGAGTAAACAATCCAGCAAAAACATGGATTATCAAATAGAAAATAATTTTTGAAACTCTGGGTCAATCCCATAACAAGGCAATGATAAAGCAATGAGAACTCACCAATTTCTGTTTTATAATTTCCCCAGCTATACAGACTCACACCAACAATCACCCCCACCCCATGCATCCTTCATACATCCCCACAGCTTTTCCTATACTTGTAGAAATGGAATCAGATATGTCAATATGACCTCAGATATACCTTAGTCTACTTTCAGTACCGTTTCCCACAGTCCAAAATAAACTCTCAGCTGCAGCAAGGTCTTCTTGCCAGTTATATTCTTTTGCCTTAGCAGTTCAAAGGAAGCAGTGCGCTGTAACGCCATTTTCCAGACACCAAAAGAAGGGAGCTCATCATTATTCCAGCAGGACAAGACTCCTTTCTTTGCCAATGTAAGCGATGTAGTTAGAAATTCTTGTCCACCACTTGGCACTCTGATGTCTTTGTCAAACAGATGTGGATATAATATTTTACCATTTCATAGAACCACACCCCCATATAGTGTTCTAGCAAATCACAAATCTGTTTTAAAAAAAATAAGCTTGTAACCTAAGACATTCAGTGAACATATGACATAGATCTCCTGTTAAATGGTTACATTTTAGATATTTATCTGCCTCCCATAAATGCAACGGAATGCCTTTAACTCTCGTTATATATATGCTGTGTAATATTTTAAATTTTAACTCTTAGATTAGCAGGTAACAAATATTGGTAAGTGTTAGAAAAAGCATATGTGATGTCTGCTTCCCCAGTGTCATCACCCCAGATCAGTACTCTACTGTTCCTCCAATTTACCTAAATGAGATAATTCAATTTGTTTTTTCAAAGATTGCACCCAAATGCCAACTTTGTTGAATTTAGGTGTGGTTTCAAAGAAAAGTCTTATCCCCATCAGAGAAAACAATATTATCCAATGTACCCATCCCAACTTTTAAACAGTAGTGTCTAATTTGCAGGTAGGTGAAAAAGTGGCATGCAGGTAATTCCCACTGAATCTTGCATTTGCTGGAAAGAATACAACTTGATTTGGGGTCTACCCATTGTCCAAGGCAATACAAGCCCTTTCATTCCCACATTGAAATACTGATGTTTCGAACTCCACTGGAAAGTCTTTATTGCCAGTGAAAAATAGAAAAAGAGGATGGGTAAATGATTTATGATTCCTTTCTCACCACTACCTCCATGCTTTTGCAAAAGTGGTAACCCAGGGCGCATTGAACTGTAATATCCAAACTGAAGCACTAGGGAAGTAAAGAAGATTCAGGTTTTGATATGGCCATACCCACTCTGCCACAGTCCTTCTCTGTCAAATTTACTATTCATTGAGGACCAGTCTTGAATACAACGCATCAAAGCAGCAACATTATAGATCCACAGATCAGGGACAGCCAAGCCCCCAAGCTTTTTGTCATACATCAGACTAGTTAATTTGATTCTAGCAGTCTTGTTGCACCTTAAAAAGATAACATGGATTGAAACATTTGTATCTCTATGCTTCTAACCCAAAATAGTTTCATCTGGAGACAATAAAGTACCCTTGGGAGAATGACCATTTTGATCATTGCACAGCGCCCCATAAGAGACAGTGGGAACAAATTCCATTTAGTTGGTGTTGCTTTTGCTCTTTGTAATGAGGTTACAACATTGCGTTGATAAATATCCTTACTAGAATGAGACAGACATATTTCCAGATATTTCATAGCCTCTGTGTTCTATTTAAGTGGTAAAGATTCCTTCTACCTACTTTTTGTAGTCACATCCAGGGAAAAAGCCAGATTTATCATAGTTAATCTTTAACCCTGAGAAAGTTCCGCTGAGGTAGATCTTAAAAATGTACGCGCGTGCGCGCAAACAAAAGTAGCCGCGCGTATCTTATAAAATCCGGGGTCAGCGTGCGCAAGGCTGCGCAAAATCGGCAGCCTGCGTGCGCTGAGCCGCGCAGCCTGCCTCCGTTCCCTCCGCGTCCCCCCACCTTCCCCTCCCTTCCCCTATCTAACCAACCCCCCAGCCCTACCTAAATCTCCCCCCTACCTTTGTTGTGCAAGTTACGCCTGCTTGAGGCAGGCGTAACTTGCGCACGCAGCCTCGGCATCCCCCGGCACAGGCCGCAGTGCCGGGGGACTCGGGACTGCCCTCCCGGCCTGGCCCCAAACCGTCGCCTCGCCTCCAGACCCGCTCCGCCCCCTGACCCCGGGCATGCCCCCAGACACACCCCTAGCCTGCCGACATGCCCCCGGACACGACCCCTCCTGCCCCGGGACTTATGCGCGTCCCGGGGCTTTGCGCGGGCAGGCTGCCTATGCAAAATAGGCGCACCGGCGCAGGGCTTTTAAAATCTATCCCATAGGTTTTAATACTCTCAATAATATCTAAAAGACTTTTCATGGAATTTCCTATAAAGAGTAAAATGTCATCCGCAAACATGCCTATTTTTATCTGCTTCTTTCTAAACTGTATACCCTGAAAATTTGTCATACTATGCAACTTAATAGCTAATGGTTCTATTACTAGGACATACAGTAATGGTGTCAAGGAGCAGCCCTGCCTTGACCCCCTCCTTAGACGGAATGGATTAGAAACTGCTCCATTCACTATAATTTAAGCTGAGGGTTGTTCATTCAAAACTTGTACCCACTTTAAAAACTGTTCCCCAAAGTTAAAGCATTGCACTACCCATCACTTAAAAGGCCACTCAACTCAAAGGCCTTCTCTGCGTCCAAACTGACCATAAGTCCATCCCTATCCAATTTTGTACACGAAGAAAGCACCATGAATGACTTCAACACATTAGAGGATGAAAATCTGCCTGTGATGAATCCAGTTTGATCCTCAGACACTAAAGCCTGAATAACCCAGTTTACCCTATAGACTAATCCTGCTGCTAGTATCTTTATATCCTGATTTAGTAAAGAGATGGGTCTATACAATTCTGGATATTCAGGATCTTTGCCAGGTTTTGGAATCAACTCCACTGATGCCAAATTATATCCCATCTCCAAATATCCCTGTGCCTGAGCTTCAGTAAACATTTCCTTAAATGATGGCAAAATACTTTCTCCCAAAATTTTGTAAAACTCTGGTCCAAACCCTTCTGGGCCCGGTGATTTACCCAGTTTCAGCATTTTAATAACCCCCTGTATTTCCAGTTTCTATATGGATACCTCTAAACTCAATTTCTCTTTCAGCGAGAACTGTGGGAATTCCACCCTCTGAAAGAAAGATTGTAGGTTATCACTAGATTGATTCACACAATCTCTTAAAATTTTTTTAAAACACTTTCACTTTTTTTTGGGTTCCCCTGTACTCCATATTCTGAAAGAACAGCCAGGGGACAAAAGATCTAGGCTGAGAGATTTTTATTTAATTGGCTAGTACTTTGCCAGATTTGTTTCCTCACTGAAATATATTGGTAATAGAACAAATTTTGTTTTGCCTTAGCCGCCAACAATATGTCTAGATCTCTGTGAGCCTTACTTAGCTGCCGCTTGAGATCCAAAGTGAATTTCTGCACATGTATTCTTTTCAAACAATCAATTTGCTTAATAAGCTCAAATTGATTTGGGGAGAGCTTTTTTTCTTGCTTGCTATAGAATGAATTGAACTTGCAAAACTGCCTTTGCAGCATTTCAGAAAGTAAGCATGATAACGTCAGAGGTATCATTAAACTCTTTATACTCCTTCCATTGCATGCGCAGAAATTGTGTAAATTCTTTGTCATGATAAAGCAAGGCAGACATTTTACGGTTAGATCTAAGACCCCCCCTGGTCAGACAATGTGATCACTGATACAAATAATGAATGATCTGAAAAGGGACTATCATACATATTGCCCAACCACTCTCGATCAAACCATTGTTCTAACAGTAATAAATAATCAATTTGTGTGTAAACATTGGGCCAGATATTCGTACCTACGCGCGGGCGTAGATTTGTGCGCACAAATCTATGCCGGATTTTATAACATGCACGCACAGCTGCGTGCATGTTATAAAATCCGGGGTCGGCACGCGCAAGGGGGTGCACATTTGTGCACCTTGTGTGCGCCGAGCCCTAGGGGAGCCCTGATGGCTTTCCCGCTCCCTCCGTGGGCGCTCCGAAATCGGAGCGCCCTCGGAGGGATCTTTCCTTCTGCCCCCCCCACCTTCCCCTCCCTTCCCCTATCTAACCTGCCCCCCAGCCCAACCTAAATCCCCCCTTTCTTTATTTTTTTTATGTTTACCTGCCTCTGGTCAGGTGTAGGTTGCGCGCACTGGCCAAGTGCCAGTGAATGATCCCCGGGCCCAGCGGCAGTGGAGAAGCCTCTGGCCATGCCCCGCCTCGGACCACCCCGCCCAATCCCCGTCCATTTTTTCAAGCCCCGGGACTTACACGGATCCTGGGGCTTGCGCATGTTGCCGGGCCTATGCAAAATAGGCTCGGCGCGTGCAGGAGCGGGTTTTCGGGGTTAAGTGCGTGACCCTTTTAAAATCTGCCCCATTATGAACATGAGAATTGAAAGACAATTCTCTATCATCTAGATGAAGAAGATTCCAACTATCTATCAGATTCAATTCTTGGAATTAAAAACCAACGCCTATGTGAACGTGTTTTTTTCATGGAGTCTTAGCAGATTGACCATCCATCAAAGAATCATTAGTAATGTTGAAGACTCTTCCAATCATGTTAGAGGATATAGGTAGTTAATTAGTTTGTATCCAAAAGGTGGGGTTAATAGTGGATCAAAACAATCACCAATAATTGATAAATGTGGATCAATATATATATATATATATCTACCTTATAAATGGCCTGTGACCGACGGCCCGCAAATGCGCAGTAGAGCGCAGCTCTACTGCGCATGTGCGGGCAAGGATGTCGATCAGAAAAAAAAAATGGCGGTGGGGCCGCAGGAGCGGGAGGAGAAGCAGCGGCGCCGCGCGCGCGGTGCCGCTGCTTCTCCTCCCCAGATCTGCCGGCAGATCTCGGGGGGGGGGTGTCACTCCCGCGCCCCCCCCCACCGAGATCTGCCGGCAGATCTCGGGGGGGGGGTGTCACTCCCGCCGGCCCCCCCCCCCCCCCGAGATCTGCCGGCAGGAGCGGGAGGAGAAGTAGCGGCACCGCGCGCGCGGCGGTGCCGCTACTTCTCCTCCCCAGATCTGCCGGCAGATCTCGGGGGGGTCACTGCCGCTGCGCGCGGGGCGGGAGTGACCCCCCCCGAGATCTGCGGCAGGAGCGGGAGGAGTTAATGGAGCCGGGTGAGGGTTGCGGGAAGTCGCGCTTACGGCGCCGGGAGGAAATGGAGGTGGGTGAAGGGAGGGAGAGGGGGACGGAGTGAGTGGGGGGAGGGAGAGGGGGAGGGAGTGAGGGAGAGGGGGGACTGAGTGAGAGGAGAGGGAGGGTGGAGAGGAGTGGGTGGGGGAGGGGGGTGGTGAAGAGTGAGGGGAGAGAGAATGAGGGGGAGGTGAGAGACAGAGGGATGTAGCCCGTTTTAACGGGCTTTACGGCTTGTATATATATAGAGAGAGAGAGAGAGAGAGAGATCGATCTTAAAAACATACACGCGCGTACTTTTGTTTGCGCCACCGATGCAAACGAAAGTACACCGGATTTTATAAAATCCGGGGTCGGCGCACGCAAGGCTGCGCAAAATTGGCAGCCTGCCTCCATTCCCTCCGAGGCCGCTCCGAAATCAGAGCGGCCTCGGAGGGAACTTTCCTTCCGTGTCTCCCCACCTTCCCCTCCCTTCCCCTATCTACCCCACCCCCCCAGCCCTACCTAAATCCCCCCCTACCTTTTGTTGTGCAAGTTACGCCTGCTTCCAGCAGGCGTAACTTGCTCGCGCCACTTCAGCATCCCCCGGCACAGGCCGCAGTGCCGGGGGACTTGGGACCGCCCTCCCGGCCCACCTCCGAACCATCACCATGCCTCCAGACCCACCCCCTGACCCCAGACATGCCCCCGGACACGCCCCCTCCCGCCCCTTTTACGAAGCCCCGGGACATACGTGCGTCCCGGGGCTTTGCGCGCGCCGGCAGCCTATGCAATATAGGTGCGCCGGCACGCGAGTGCCCTGCGCGCGTAAATCCAGCAGGATTTACACGCGCAGGGCTTTTAAAATCTAGCCCATGGTGAACAGCTACAGCTAGTATAAGGATTAAGGCATTTTTAAACATGATGCTACTGTATACTTTTCTTTCCCTTCTCTAAGTTTTCTCAGTAATAAGCACTGATATTAGAGCAAGGAACACATCTGTTTTTCTAAATGATAAGGCTGGAGGCTAGTGTTTAGAGTTAGACAGTACCAGGACGTTTAATTAGCCATAGCTTAATGAGCTACAGATGGCCACTGCTAAAGTTATGAACACCTAACACTTGCAAAAAATCTGGATTAAAACCAGAAAATGAGAATATAAGAACCTGCAACTGACAGTGTTCTTGGGATGGTCCACAGACATGAGCAAGTAACTAGTTCTTGGTGTTCCCGAGCTTGTACAGTCTTTCATTTCACAGGATACATTGGCTCATAGAAAGGAAGACCTATGAGGGAAGTATTCTTTATATAGGTCTTTATCTTTGTTATTTAAATACCTATTTGCCTTTATTGATTTATGCAATATTGCTGTGATGCTGGGTGATATTACTTGTCTGTGCTGATTATACAATTTTCTACCATATTTTACCATGTTTAGTAAACAGTTTTGTTTTACAAGATTGTGTGTGTGTGTTCTATGGTGTAATATAACCCCCATTCAGGCCATTGCTTA
Source organism: Rhinatrema bivittatum (assembly GCF_901001135.1). NCBI lineage: Eukaryota > Metazoa > Chordata > Amphibia > Gymnophiona > Rhinatrematidae > Rhinatrema > Rhinatrema bivittatum. The sequence goes on along the minus strand of NC_042626.1, from coordinate 68,888,346 downwards.
CAAACCATGACAACTTATCCTTCCTATCTAAGTAGATTAGTGACTAATGAGAAAAAAATCTGGTTGTGAATATTTATTGGATGCATATACATTGAGTAATACCATTTTAGACCCAAAGAGGATACTTGCGAAGATAATGTAAAGACCCTCCTGGATCCTTGATTTGCTTCTCCAATTCAAATGAAATACTTCTGTGGAACAGGATAGCCACCCCTCGTTGACTAGTTGAATACGATGAGAAATAACATTGACCCACCCATCCTCTCCTTAGCTTGGAATTCTCCATATCATCCAAATGTGTTTCCTGCAAATAAGCTAAAGTCTTCTTCCTTCTTTTAATTCATTTAAGACTTTTTTCCCTCTTAACTGGAGAATGAAGACCATTTAAATTGAGGGTGACATTAACCATAACCTTGTGGAGAACGTATCAATTCCCTTGTAAAAGAAGAACTCCCCAACCTAAGTCCCCTCTTTGATCAAGTATGGACCCAATGGGCCAAAATAAGGTTTCCAAACCCGTGAGCAGATCATTTAGCGCCATCTGATCCCATCTCCATACAACCCAACATTTGAAATCACAGCCATTACCATTCACAAACATTCAGCTATACACACAGAAGAACCCTGATTCATCCCCCCCCTCCCCCCCAGCTAAATATCCCCAAACCCTCTGTCCTGCGGATGAACATGGTGTATCACCACTTTGGCAACAAAGGGTTTCCTTCTCCCGCTTCCTAGAAGTACAGCATCTTTAATCCCCAGGCCTCCTGGAATCAGTGATGATCCTCACAAGGTGCTGCACCTTTGACTGCTATCAATCCCACACACACTCTATATTTAGGAGGGAACCACAACCATGTAACATTCAAAACCTTTTCACCTCCGTTTTAATTTCTCTACATGTTTTATAAAAATTAATACTATATCACCTTAGTGTGTTTCTCTTTTTTCATTTAATCTAATTGAATAATTGCTATCTGTAAATATGAAACACAATAAAATTTTAAAAGGATGGAGTGGAAGGTTTCATACAAGATTGTTATGCCATTACTCCCATGTAATGTGCTATCATAGTATAATCATTAACCAACCTCCTCCAACCCTTTTGAATTATTTTTATATATATTTTCTATTTTCAGCATGCCACACTCTTTATAAATTATTCAAGTGATAAACTAACTTCTTCACAAAATCTTTCTCTTACGTCAACTGTATTCAGCGCCGGTTATCTTATTAATGCATATTAACTGCGCCGTTACTCTTTCCTCTTTTTGGTATCACCATAATCGACTTATCTGTACTGGGCTCTTGTTCCTAACGAGGCCTCATTTCAAATCTGAAGCTTTTTCCTCAGGGGATGTTCATCCAATTCCGAATGTCGGCGATCTCAAAAATTCCTTCTGGCGCTACGTTTTTTCTCTATTTCTCTAATACAGTTCCAACATCTTTCTACTCGTTCACTCACAACGCCACCCAAATTCAATTTCATTGTTGGTCTATTTATCCTCCCCTCCAGATTTCAAACCCACCAATCAGATTCTACGTCTTTCTGATGTGATTGTGATGTTAAATTAAAGAACTCCACTCTAATTCTTCATTTAGGAGCTTGGGCTTTTAATGTGAAGATCCAAAATGCATCTCTGTGGTTTAATATACATATCCGATTTCCCCCTCGCAGTGATTCCTTCACATGTTCCAAAATTGTCCAACTGTGTTCAAACTTATGCTGATATTGAACACAATGTGATAGAATGGGGGCTGTCAACAACTGTGTGTGTATATGGGATTTATGTTCATTCAACCTAATTCTTATTCTCCGAGTTGTTCTGCCTATGTATACCTTCGGGCATGGACAAACCAATGCATAAACTGCATAATCTGTGTTGCAATTGGTGGCTGCCTTGCGATTTACTGTATATTTAGACACTGGGTCTACCCATTGTACTCCTTCTTTACAGCTATCACAATGTGTGCACTGCCCACATTTAAAATGCCCAATATTTCCCGCGTCCTGGTTTTGCCACGACTGCACATGTACCAGTCTGTCCCTGATGTTTCTTCCCCTGGTGGTGACTATTAATGGGGGCTCTTTAAAGATGTTGTGCAACTATAAAATAGGCCAATGTTATCATATAGATTTTGCTATAGCTGAAGATGCCATTGCTTGCTTCAAAACACAGATTAGTTGCGACATGTCCTTTTTAGGTTTAAACTGCAACAAGTTTTGCCTGTCCAAAAATTTTGCTCGTTTATAGGAGTTTCTTACTGCCCGTTTGGGATATCCACGTTGTAAAAATCTGTCACTCAACAGTATGGCTTGAGTTTCAAAATCATCCATGTTTGAACATATCCTTCTGATTCTGAAGAATTGACTCACAGGAAGTCCACATTTAAATGAATACAGATGATGACTGTGAAACTGGAGTAGATTGTTTCTATCCGATGGTTTCTGGTATACCGTCGTGCTTAATACACCATTCACAACATTGACTTGAACATCCAAAAATGTTATCTGTTGTTCTGAACTTTGTGCGCTGTGAGTTGCACGTTCAATTCAACATATTAATGCACTCACAGAATTGTTTTAATAAATCTTCTGTCGCATCCCATATAAAAAAAAATGTCTATAAATCGACACCAGATGATAATGTACTTCTACCAATTACGCCAGAAAGACGTAGAATCTGATTGGTGAGTTTGAAATCTGGAGGGGAGGATAAATAGACCAACAATGAAATTGAATTCGGACGGCGTCGTGAGTGAGCGAGTAGAAAGATGTTGGAACTGTATTACAGAAATAGAGAAAAAATGCAACGCCAGAAGGAATTTCTGAGATTGCCGACATTCAGAAATGGATGAACATCCCCTGAGGTAAAATCTTCGGATTTGAAACAAGGCCTCGTTAGGAACAATAGCCCAGTACAGAAAAGTCAGTTATGGTGATTCCAAACAGAGGAAAGAATAACGGTGCAGTTAATATGCATTAATAAGATAACCGGCGCTGAATACAGTTGACTTAAGAAAATAATTTTGTGAAGAAGTTAGTTTATTTATTTATTTTAAAACTTTTCTATACCGTCGCTAAGTTATGTACCATCGCAACGGTTTACAAATAAGCACAAAGTAAGGTATGTATAGGTAGGTTATCATACATTTTAACAGGTGCCAATTAAGTACGGTTTATCACTTGAATAATTTTTAAAGAGTGTGGCACACTGATATTGAAAATATATATAAAAATAATACAAAAGGGTTGGAGGAGGTTGGTTAATGATTATACTATGATAGCACATTACATGGGAGTAATGGCATAACAATCTTGTATGAAACCTTCCACTCCATCCTTTTAAAATTTTATTGTGTTTCATATTTACAGATAGCAATTATTCAATTAGATTAAATGAAAAAAAACCAGTAACACACTAAAGTAGTATAGTATTAATTTTTATAAAACATGTAGAGAAATTAAAACGGAGGTGAAAAGGTTTTGAATGTTGCATCTTTGACTGCGGCACATGTATTGCACAATTCTTATTTGCATTCTCTAATAAGAAGCGTATGAAACAGTCACATGCATCTCACCTCCGGTATCCCAATTTTCCACAAACTTGTTAATTAATGCAGAAATCAAAATCACTCTTGTTGAAACAGGCTGGTTTTACAAACAAACCGCCATTAAACTAAAGTTCTACCCAGTACCAGCAAGTTAAAGTAAAAACTGGGATCTTATAGGGCTTCATGCTTGATAATAGAAGGCAGTTATTTTCAGAACTGGGGATCACCTCCCATCTCCCACTTATCATGATATGGGGCTCATCATTTTGGCTTTTATAAGAAATGATGGGTAAACAAGTTCAAATTTCTAGTTTCTCTGATGCAGCTAGTGAACATATTCCTCAATCATGCTCCATACTGTTTCACCAACTTGCTTATAAAAGTTATGCAGCCTGCAAGATTTATTAGGGTAGCGTTTCCAGAAAGGGTTTTGCTTCACTACCAGTGCTAAATAGTTGTGTTTCGGCATGGTAAAATACTTTTAATTTGGAGAAGAATTGCAGCGAAAACGTCACTCCCTTGTGAAACAACTGAGTGCAGTGCAGCGTGAACTCCTTCCTCGCCGCCTGTACATTTGCTGAGAAGTCAGGAAAAAGTAGGAGCTTGTTATTTTCATATTTAAGTTCCTGGGCTTTTCAGAGTGCTGCCAGGATTTTCATTTTACCAGTATAATTTAAGTACTTGACGATTACTTGGCACTAACAGTCAGGGCCATCTGCTCTCCAATCTATGGGCCCGTGCCACTAGTATTGCCTGTTCAATTATATTTAGGCTAAGTGCTTCTGGCAACCATTTCTCACATAATTTGATGAACTCCTCACCTTAAATCGCTTCGGGAACTCCCACAATCTGCAAGTTGTTGCGGCGACTTCGATTCTCAAGGTCATCAATTTTTTCCACAAAATATTTATTTTTCCCCTGAAGCTCAGATGTGGTTGTTTGCAGGCTTCTGATGCAATTGTCATGCTGAGCAGGTTTATTATTTATTCCAGTAAGCGTTGAATTGTAAGCTTTAACTTTAAGTTCATCCACTGACGATTGAATTTTCTGAATCTGGTCAGTAAGCGCTGCAGAGACAGCACGTGTGAACCCCTTTAACGAGGATTCAGTCAGGCCTTCCGCTGCCTGGCCAACATTTTGTCCTCCACGCTGTCAATTATATCAGTGCCCAATCTCCTCAATCATCCCGATATCTTTTCTACTTTTTGGGTGGTTAGATTGTCCATGAATTCTTTTACACACCACATTATAATTATTTCAGAAAATACCGCCTTTTAATAAGATTTTCACAGAAAAAAAAATCGCCGACTCCAAGGGAGTGAGGCCCGGGAGTGTTTGCTCAGTGTGACATCAGACCACACCTCCAAATTTTTTAAGTTTAAAAAACACTGTCTCCCTAAGATGAATGAAGCTTTGCTAGAGGAAATGTTTCTGGGGTAAATGCTCCAGCAAATCATGTTTGGAAGCTCAGTTTACACTGGCAGGGAGCACTCTTTGGTGGGGAGTGTACACTAACAGGCAGTCCTCATTGACACACTTTCTAGGTCAGCTATAAGCAAGGCGTCTTAAATGACTTCTTCAGAACAGGTGACTGTCTTCCAAATCGCTCCGGGGATGAATTTTTTCACTTTGGGAGGGGGTTGTTTTTAGGCCATGTGGCCCTTTAGCACAATGGCGGTCCTTGGCAAAGTGGGCCACCATCACACATTTGTTTCATGTTCCACAGTGATATTTATCATCATGGGGTTTTTTTTTCCCCACGACAAAAAATATCGCTACAAAACCGCCAAGATATTTTCCCAGGGAGGGGCAAAATATCATGAGAATACCCCCCCCCCCGCCCCAAGTGATATTTCAACCCTCTCGTGGTAAAATAATGCATTTTGATAAATGACCCCTATGTTTGTACCTGAGGCAATATAGGGTGACGTTGTGAAAATGAGTGTCAGCAGGATTTGAACCCTGGTTTTTCTGGTTCACAGTCTGCTGCTCTAAGCACTAGGCTACTCCACTCCAGTTCTCCATGCACACACACTGCCACTCAAACAAACCAACAACTGTACTATGATGTCATTTGATAACATGTGAATATCCACAATAAAGAGTCAACGTGAACTGCAGACACAAAATTCATCAAATAAATGGCGTTCACATAAACCTTGCAATTTTCAAATTATTTATATAGACCCAAGCGTAGGATTAAAGAGACCATCATAAAACCCAACAGTCAAAGGACCTATTTTCGTTCAATCAATTTGAATGGGTCATTCATACTCATAGGTCTCCTAACATGGCAGTTCAAACAATTTTTTATGATTTTGTTTTGCACATAAAAATAAGAATCAAAAGAAAGTTACTTCCTTCAGATGGAGTTTTTCTTCATTGTCCAAAAATATGAGGGGATGTATTAGCCTTCAACTGCAGTGCTAGCCAGAAGCCGACATAACGCTAAGTTTTGAATTATTCTGCTTCAGGGGTAATGCATACGCTCAGCAGCCTCCGACTTTTATGGCTCACTGAACTGAAAAGAAAACATACAGAAATAACTTTGTATGCAAAAATGTGCTATCAAAAGTCCAAAACTCACCCACATCAGAGCATATTCTTACTGGCGAGACAGTTTTCTGCTTGTATAAACCCGACCCGTGCGTGTTTTGCCGCCATTTCAGCGTGCTGCTTTTAAATAAGAAAGTGACGAGTGTGCATACAAGTGAAGAAACGTTATTTGCTACATCAGCACAACTGAGCTGTCAAAACAGTGGTGAACCACAACCTGGTCTTATTGTATGTGTATTTCAAGAGTAAAGATAATCATGCGTCCTATTATAAATTATATCTGCTTGTTTCAGGCAAATCTCAAAGTTACATTTGTTAAAAAATAAGTAGAAATCCAGCATATCCCACACCATTGTGGATCACCACCACATTTAGGACGGGCAGCCTATTCCTCAAATGAACATTATATCCAATCAGCTGTTAGCTGCTCAGCTGTCAAAATGGAAAGAATTTCAATAAGATGTATCTAGTCCATATATCGTTTTTGATTGGAAAAAGATAATCTGAGTTTCAGGACCCCACATCTTAAATAAAGCACATTGTATGCATGGTTCACAATCGAATGCCGTAGATGTATCAGATTGTATCTTTTTCCAATCAAAACATTTTTTCAACAATTGAGGTCCATACTTGTAAAATTTCTTTACAAAGGGAATAGAGATGGATTTATAACATAAGTTCACTGTTCCCTCAGGGTCTTAATGCCGAAATCGAGTGGAAGTCTTATATTTAAGATATATGGACTAGATACATCGTATTGAAATTCTTTCCATTTTGACATCTGAGCAGCTAACAGCTGATTGGATATAATGTTCATTTGAGGAATAGGCTGCCCGTCCTAAATGTGGTGATCCACAATGGTGTGGGATATGCTGGATTTCTACTTATTTTTGAACAAATGTAACTTTGAGATTTGCCTGAAACAAGCAGATATAATTTATAACAGGACGCATGATTATCTTTACTCTTGAAATACACATACAGTAAGACCAGGTTGTGGTTTCACCACTGTTTGACAGCTCAGTTGTGCTGATGTAGCAAATAACGTTTCTTCACTTGTACGCGCACTCGTCACTTTCTTATTTAAAAGCAGCACGCTGAAATGGCGGCAAAAACACGCACGGTTCGGGTTTATACAAGCAAAAACTGTCTCGCCAGTAAGAATATGCTCTGATGTGGGTGAGTTTTGGACTTTTGATAGCACATTTTTGCATACAAAGTTATTTCTGCATGTTCTTTTCAGTTCAGTGAGCCACAGAATTGGAGGCTCCTGAGCGTATGCATTACCCCTGAAGCAGAATAATTCAAAACATAGCGTTATGTCGGGCTTCTGGCTAAGCACTGCAGTTGAAGGCTAATACATCCTCATATTTTGGACAATGAAGAAAACTCCATCTGAAGGAAGTAACTTTCTTTTGATTCTTATTTTTATGTATAAAATAAATCATAAAAAATTGTTTGAACTGCTGTGCTAGGAGTCCTATGATTATGAATGACCCATTCAAATTGATCAAACGAAAATAGGTCCTTTCACTCTTGGGTGTTATGATGGTCTCTTTAATCCTATGCTGGTTCTATATAAATAATTTGAAAATTGCGAGGTTTATGTGAATGCCATTTTTGATGAATTTGATAACATGAACAACAGAAAAGTGGGATTTTAAAAAAAAAAATATGAAACCTTCATCACCTAAATTCAAACCAGTGAAAGATATCAAGACAACAGTGCGAGCGGTCAGGGCCTTCAAGGGATTCAATGAATTCTCAGCCCATAGGAGTTGCTACAGGGTGGCAAATGCCACTCCAAATTTATACATCGGATCAGGCAGGGATAAACCAAATCCCTGCCTGATTTGATCAATGGCATCACACCTCGCTACCCCCTGCCCCTCCCCCATGGGCAGCAGGAGTCGTGTTTATCTAAATGTCATCTCCTGCTGCCGTGGGGCCAGTCTCGCTGTTCGTACCGCAAGTCCAGTCCCGCGACAACAGATGATGTTTGAATAAGGCAACTCCTGCTGCTGCTGCCTACTCCACAACTCAGCAGGCCATGCAGAGCCTGTGCTGCAGCGGCTGAAGAGAGGAGAAAGATGCAGTGGCCACCAGCAGACCTCATCCTCTGGTGGCCAAAGCGAGGAGGAGGACACAGCGGCTGCAGGGGACCCCATCCCCGTTGGGCGGCTGAAGAAGAGGCCCAGGCCCTGTGTGTGTGTGGCTGGGTGTGTGGGTGACTGCTTCAGTGTGTGGGTGGCTATTTGTGTGTGTATGGATGACTGCTTGTGTGTATGTAGAGGGGTGACATCCTGTGTGGGTGGGTGGATGAGTGTGGCTGGGTGAGAGCCTATGTGCGGGGATGGAGCTGGGGATGAATCTGTGAATGCCTGTGTGTGTGTGTGTGACTACCTAGGTGGGTGGGTGAAAGATTGAGCATGTGTTTGTGGGTGGATGACATCTGTATATATGTGGGTGAGAGGCTGTGCGGCTGTGTATGTGAGAGAGGCTGTGTATGTGTGGAGGTGGGTAGGTGACCACTTATGTGGGTGATTGCATGTGTTTGTGACTGCTTGTGTATGGGGGGTGTGAGAGCCTGTGTATGTGTGTGTGTGTGTGACTGCCAATGTATGTGTGGATGACTACCTCGGTGGGTGGATGAGAGCCTGGGTGCATGTTTGAAGATGATATCATTTCCTGTGTATGGTGAGTAAGAGAACATGCCATACTGGGTCAGACCAAGGGTCCATCAAACCCAGTATCCTGTTTCCAACAGTGGCCAATCCAAGTCATAAGTACCTGGCAAGTACCCAAACATTAGATAAATTACAAGCTACTATTGCTTATTAATTACCGTAATAGCAGTTTATGGATTTTTCCTCTAGGAACTTATCCAAACCTTTTTTAAACCCAGTTACACTCTCTGCTGTAACCACATCCTCTGGCAATGAATTCCAGAGTTTAACTATGCTGTGAATGAAAACAAATTTTCTTGGATTTGTTTTAAATAAGATACTTTCTAACTGCATGGAGTGCCCCCAGGTCCTTCTATTATTTGAGAGAGTAAATAACCGATTTACATTAACTTGTTTGTGTCCTTTCATGATTTTGTAGATTTCTATCCTATCCTCCCCTCAGTCGTCTCTTCTCCAAACTGAACAGCCCTAACATCTTTAGCCTTTCTTCATAGGGCAGCCGTTCCATGCCCGTTATCATTTTGGTCACCCTTCTCTGCACTTTCTCCAGTGCAGCTATATTCCTTTTGAGATGTGGTAACCAGAATAGCACACAGTATTCAAGGTGCGGTCTCACCATGGAGCGATACAGAGGCATTATGACATCCTTCATTTTATTTGCCACTCCTTTTCTAATAATTCCTAACATTCTGTTTGACACTGAGCAGACGATTTCAATGCATTATCCACTATGATGCCTAGATCTCTTTCCTGGGTGGTAACTCCTAAGATATAACCTAACATTGTGTAACTACAGCAAGGGTTATTTTTCCCTATATGTATCATTTTGCACTTGTACACGTTAAATTTCATCTGCCATTTGGAAGCCCAATCTTCCAGTCTCACAGGGACCTCCTGCAATTTATCACAATCCGCTTGAGATTTAACTACTCTACATAATTTTGTGTCATCCGCAAAATTGATCATCTCACTTGTCGTACCCCTTTCCAGATCATTTATAAATATATTAAAAAGCACCGGTTCAAGTACAGATCCCTAAGGCACTCCACTGTGAAAACTGACAATTTAATCCTACTCTCTGTTTTCTGTCTTTTAACCAACTTGCCAATCCACAAAAGGACATCATCTCCTATCCCATGACTTTTAGTTTTCTTAGAAGCCTCTCATGCGGGTCTTTGTCGAATGCCTTCTGAAAAACCAAATACACCACATCATCTGGTTCACCTTTGTCTACATGTTTATTCAACCTTCCAAAAAATGTAGGAGATTTGTGAGGCAAGACTTCCCTTGGGTACATCCATGTTGGCTGTGTCCCATCAATCCATGTCTATCTAAATGTTTTGTGATTTTATTCTTTTTAACACTTTCCACGATTTTTCCCGGCACTGAAGTCAGGCTCACTGGTCTATAGTTTCCCGGATCACCCCTGTATCCCTTTTCAAATATAAGGGTTACATTGGCCATCTTCCAGTCTTCAGGTACATCAGATGATTTTAATGATAGGTTACAAATTAATTGAAATAGGTCTGAAATTTCATTTTTTAATTCTTTCAGAACCCTGGGGTATATACCATCCAATCCAGGTGATTTACTACTCTTCAGTTTGCCAATCAGGCCTACCACGTCTTCCAGGTTCACTGTGATTTGGTTCAGTTAATCTGAATCATCACCCATGAAAACCTTCTCTGGAACGTGTACGTGCGTGTGTACGTATGTGTGCGTGTGTGTGTTTGAGAGCCTGTGTGTGTATACGTGGTTGCCAGTGAGTGTGTGTATGACTGTGTGTGAGTGTGTGTATTTAGGTGGCCTATGTGGGTGAGAGCCCGTGCATGTTTATTTTTATTTATTTAAAAGTGTTTGTATACCGTCTTTACAAACAGTGTTTAATCAAAACGGTTAATTGTGTTTGTGTGTGGGTGAGAGCCAAGGCGTGTTAGTCTGTGTGTGGAGGACAGCCTTTGTGTGTTTGAGTGAGTGAGAGGATAAAGTATGTTTAGCTCTCCATCCCCCAATCCACAACAATCTCAGAGTGGCTGGAAATGGAATCATCCCAGGTATGAAGAGAAGGAGATTTTTAAAATCCTTATTAGTTTGCTATCTGCTGTTATGAAATATTATGTTGGTATTTTGAGATATTTTATAAACATTTTTATGAGGTTTTAATTATTGGATGTTCTTTTCATTAGTTTTTAAATATTCTTTTTATTAGTATGGTTTTACTTTTTTTGATTGATGTTTTATATTTCTTAATTTTATTGTTTGTTGGCCTCTTATTTTGCCTCTTGTAAGAGTCTTTCTATGTTCTGTAGTTTGATCCAGGTGAAGGATTCTGCTAGTTTATAGTTTCTAGGGGTCTATAGCAGTCTATCTTGTTCTGTTTTTAATAGGACGTGTATTGGTCTTCTAGGGCCTGATGCTATATTTGTAATGCTGCTCTTTCCTGGGTAGGGCTGTTGCTGTTGCGTCCTGGGAGTTAGTATTGTATTGAAATGGCAGAATTGTCTCTTGGTAGGCTGTGATAGCTTTTATTGGAGCTAGGTAAGCATTATCCAAAAATACTGTATGTGAGTTATTGAGACAATATAGGACCTGCTTTAGATGTGAATGTCTATGATCTGACATCTAAAGAAGGAACTTATGTAGTTTTAAAAGCTTTTCTACAATATTTTTAGGTACATCTATTTTTTTTTTTTACAGGCATTTTAGGCATCCTGGCTTGTTTTGTTTTGGAAATAGAAGGTATATTGGTATTTTAGAGCCTGATGTAATAATATCTGTAGTATTGCCTTTCATAAGTAAAGTTGTAGTTTGAGTGCTGTATCTGATATGGGAGATATTCTATATTGTAATTGTTTATTCGTGGTTTCCTGAGGAGCAAGTGTACACTCATTACATGTTACAACAGGCTTAATGCCATATGGGTTTCATATACCTTTTAAATCTAAGGGAGAAGGGGTTGAGAGAGCGAGACTGCTGTAGACTGGGGGGGGGGGGGGGGAAAGAGGGCACATGGGCGGTGCATGTGGGAGGGGAGAGGGGATTGAGAGAGTGAGACTGAATCCCTTGCTATAAGTGTCACTGCTTGTCACTGCAAGACAGGACAATAGTAATTCAGTTAATGGTTATTCTCAGCTGTTAAAACATGTAATGACCTGCCCAGAATACGGCAGTCTTCTTCAGGGCTACACAAGAGGCTTAGAAACATACCAATCCACAAGATGCTTTTGTCCTTTAATCGCTGTATCCAGTTGTAATATCTGATGTAGTTTGACACAATAAGCATCTAGACTCTGAGAGACTTGCAGGTTCTTCAGTCCACCAACTTACCCAACTGCTTCAGGTAAGCAGTGAATAAGAAACTAGATTCCAGCATTTGTACATATTTTCACATAATTTATAGCATTCAATATATTCATAGCCTTCATATTAATTTAAATATAAGCAATGATGGTGGCTGGTTATACCACGGACACTGATGCCTGGTTATGTCCAAATCTGAATGTACACTTCCAATAAAAACAAAATTAAAATGGATGTTTTTTTTAAGGTTAACTTCATCCCACACAAAGAAATATAATAAGAGAATCTATTTCAGCAGAACTTCAGGAGAAAATGTTATGTGGGGCATGTAATTCATTGCCACTATTCAGGTGGCTACATCACTTTTCAACTAAACCACTGAATTTTTCCATCATTTTCAGGATGCATAAAATATATTACAGCACACTGTATTGCACACAGGGCAAGATGTACTAAAGGATTTTTCCAATTTGTGTGAATGGGGAAAAATGTTTAGTACATCTGACCCACAGAGAGCACTACAAAGCAGAAGGAAAGCTGACCATCTAGATAAAAGGGATTCCCAAACCCAAAGAAAGCTTTTTAAATTAACTATGTCTGAAAGGAAATGTTACCTGGCGCATGTACTCATGGACACAAACACTCAGTAAGTGAGCGGGTACACCATCATTCGCACATCTTTGGAAAAAAATGTACCATCAGATTCTTACTCTACCACAAAGCAGACAGATTATTACACCATAATATCCATTCTTTTGGGGGCTTTTTAATTGATTTTAGTTGTAAAGGATAGCGGAGGGTGTAGATAGACATCCAAGGAAACAAAGCAGCTATATCGTTAAGCAATTTTACCAGAATCTCTATTTAGGAGAACTACAGGACCATGAAGCCTTTTTAAAGGTATTAATTTTTTTAAATCCTATGGGCCTGATGGATTTACCTCTGAGTTCTTTAAGATTTTAATACAGCATGTTGAGGCTCCTTGGTGCGCAATGTTCAATAATTTTCATAAACTGAAAAAAAATCCTCACATCTTTAAACAAAGCTACTAGAATTGCTATAATCAAGAAGGACAAAGTTCCAGAAGATCCAGCATCATACTATCTTATCACACTCCTTAATCGGGATGTAAACATATTTAATAATTTTAGAACATAAATACATAAGACTTGCCATACTGGGTCAGACCAAAGGTCCATCAAGCCCAATATCCTGTCTCCAACAGTGGCCAATCCAAGTCACAAGTACCTGGCAAGTACAAAAAAAGCTTCTTCCAGATTAACTTCTGCAGACCAAAAAGGTTTTATCCCATGTAGACCTGCAACAGTTAGGGGCGGATTTTAAATGCCCTGCGTGCGTAAATCCGGGCGGATTTACGCGCGCAGGGCCCTCGCGCGCCTATTTTGCATAGGCCGCCGGCGCGCACAGAGCCCCGGAACGCGCGTAAGTCCCGGGGTTTTTTTAAAAGGGGCGGGAGGGGGTGTGACCGAATGACGCGGCGTTCCGGGGGCGTGGCCGCGGCCTCCGGACCAGCCCCCGGGACTGGAACACGGAGCGGGGCAGCCGGCCGACGCGCGCAGATTTACGTCTGCTTTTCACAGGCGTAAATCGTGGAATAAAGGAAAGGGGGGGTTTAGATAGGGCCGGGGGGGTGGGTTAGGTAGGGGAAGGGAGGGGAAGGTGGGGGGGGGGGCGAAGGAAAGTTCCCTCCGAGGCCGCTCCGAAATCCGAGCGGCCTCGGAGGGAACAGGCAGCGCGCGCTGGGCTCGGCGCGCGCAGGTTGCACAAATGTGCACCCCCTTGCACGCGCCGACCCCGGATTTTATAAGATACGCGCGGCTACGTGTGTATCTTATAAAATCCAGCGTACTTTTGTTTGCGCCTGGTGCGCAAACAAAAGTACGCGATCGCGCAATTTTTTAAAATCTACCCTTTAGTGTACACAAAATCATAGCTGCCTTAGAATTTACCAGTAGACTAAAGCAGGAATTTTTACTGTGTCAATGCTTGACAGAATTTCATGGGGTGTCTGTTTCTTTATACTTAAAAAATCTGGGCTTACAAGTAATAATACAAAATATTAAAGCTCTTTATGCTAGCCCGGTAGCTGCTGTGATTGCTAATAGCTGTATTTCAGAGTGTTTCACCCTAAGCAAAGAAACTAGACAGGGTTGTTCTCTCTCTCATGTTCTCCATAGGCAAGCAGCACACAAGTGGGTGACATTATATAACGCTTGCAGCCTGACCCAAAAATTACGGTATTAAGGTTCATCTTCATCCAAACATAGGCCAGCATCAGAAGAACCTCCTATAATATTGCCAAACACTCAAGGGGGATCCCAATCATATGATTCTCTCTCATAAAATTCTGATAATGAAGAATCTATCAGACTTTCATTAGATCCCTCTCTTCAACATACCAAAAGTACATCTCCAATGGAGGATGTGTCATATCCAGCCAAGGTTATTCCATTTACTTTCCAAGAGGAGACAGAACTTAGATACAGTATATATTTTGTGTCCTAAAATACATCCAATCTCCAAAACAAGTAGTGATAGTTCCGGTTTAAAGAGTGGTACAGGAACTTGGAACTGGAGTAGCTGCCTAGTGGTTAGAGCAGCAGGCCGTGAACTAGGGAAGCCAGGGTTCAAATCCTGCTGACACTCCTTCTGACTTTCACCTTCCACTGTTTCAGGTACAAACTTAGGGCCTGATTTACTGAAGCTTTTCTCCCATTTTTTGTCTATCGGAAAAATGATTAGTGAATGAGGTTCTTAGATTGTAAACCCTCTAGGGACAGGGAACTACCTGCCTGAAACTACCTGAATGCAATCTGCTTTGACATGGCTAACCAGTCTTGAAAGGAGGAATATAAATCACAAATAAAATCAGAAAATTAAATGCCAAAGAAGAATATGGCAAATGTCATTATCTATTCTAACTGTAGCATGGAAACTGGATCTTAAGTACATGGTGCAGTTCCCAAATGAGTCAGGGATGGTGGAATCAGCTTTGAAGAAAGCAAAGCATTCTAAAACTTGTTCTAGGACTCCTAGATAAGGATAAGAATGCTAAATTATTGGATATTATGGCAAAAAAGATTTTCCAGACAGCTATGTTACTATCCAGAATAGCTGCCCATCAGCCGTACATGGTAAAATATCTGTATGTAACGGTAGCTTCACATCCATTCTAGACATGTTCCATTTGCTGGGAGATGTTTACATTTTAGATCCTCCCTAGGTATTGGTTAAGCACCCCTTTATAATATGGGTTGAGTATGCTTGAGTTTTGCAAGTTTGGAATTTTTGGGGCTGCTGATCCCAGTCGGCTTCCAACCAACAAGAAGGGATGCAGGAAGAAATCCTATCTTTTGTGTCCTCGTGTACTAGTGGGATTATTCAAGCACAGAAGCCCTGCCAGAGCTTTCACAGACCTAAAGGATTCAGTTTTGTGGAAGAAGAGAAGAACAGAGTGAATTTTTGACTTTTAGAAAATTGGCTATTTTTTTCCGATCAGTTCCCAGCTCAGAAAGGCAAATTCTCGTCTGAGGGGGACTGGATTTTGGTAATTGTGCTCTGTGTCCGGTTAAAGCAGAGTCATCAGGATCAGGGTACCACATTACTCTCCACCGAGTAGAAGTGAGGTGTGTGGTATCCCAGGAATATGAACTATTGTGAGAGTCTTTTTGTCTCTTTGAGAAGGGGGAGCTACTTTTTCTGCCACCATTTAATTTCCTGGTTTGTGGAGAGCAGTTTTTCTTCCCTATCACTGGAAAGGGACTTTGGTTAATGATTCAGAGGCTGAGCATGGATAGAAAGAGTGGCGCCCCCCTTGGTGTTATCATTCTGTTCTTCCTTATGATGATTTTTGCTATTTTTGCCTGGATTCTCTTTTTTTTTAGGTTACAGTAATGTTTTGTTTAAACACATACTCCAAGTGTCTGCCTGTTTTCTTGCAGCCTGAGAATCAGCCTGCTGAAAATGTTGAGATCTACAGTCGTGAGCATTGTGGAAGAGTGGCTAAGAGGAGAAAGAGACCATATCAGGGCCCTGGAGGCTAATCCTCTTTCCTGCCGGTTGGACCCCGGCTTCCCAGTGGCTGACTACTGCAGAAAAAATGGTGAGAAGAGTAAGAGGTCCGGAACAGTGAACTTGGCTCTGGGACCTTAAAACCATGAGGGGTTACATGTAGAAGTCTTTACAAAAGCAGAAAAACATGACCCAGCTACTTCTTACAGATACCATGAATCACTTTACTCCAGTATTACCAGAGACATGTGGAATTCGATCAGCTTACAATGCATACGATACTTGTATGTATGTGTATTTTAATATGTTTATGCTTTACTATAATCAGCTCAAAATGACCAAACGTTTCATGTAATGGAATACAAATATTTTAAATAAATAAACTATTTCCTCCAGGACCTTTGGCAGTAGCCACTGGGGCCTGAAGATCTGCAAGCATCAGATCTTAGTGAGAACGTACAACAAAAAACTGGCTGATGCTCCATACACATGAGAATCTCTTTGGAGACAAGATAAAAAAAAAACCAAAACAGTATTTCTTAATAAAAACCTCTGCTTACACTCTCACAGTTACAGCAGAGCAACCATTTACAAGTAGATAAGGTCAAACTCAACATTACAGGAGGCACACTATTCATGATGAAGACTCTAAGCTTACCCTTTTCAGTGTCCTTGCCTGCAACAGAGGCAAACACAGGCCTTCTGCTATGAAAAGAGTACAATCCAAGTCTCTGCAGCAAACACAACCAAAATCTAATCCCAGCTTTTGATTACAATATCAACAAAGCGCTCAGATTTGATTTGATCAGCCTTCCAGTGGGGGGAAGGCTTCAATATTTCAGCCCACTGGGTACTAAAGATCATACATCAGGGATATTGTTTACATTTCAGAATCTTGCCTCCAAACAATCCCATAAAGCAGAATAGCTCCAGCTTCTTCAGTGAGATCTGTCAACCCTCCTTGCAGGAAACGCAATGGAAGTCAATCCTAAGGAAGGATTCTACTCCAAGTACTTCCTCATTTCTAAGAAAATGTGTGGTCTCCGTCCCATCTTGGAACTCAGAGATTTCAACTAACACCTAAAGAAGGAAAATTCAGGATGAATTATCTAGGAACCATCCTCCCTCATTTAAAAATCAATGACTGGCTGACCACTCTGGACCTCAAAAATGCCTACATGCATATTTCAATCCACAAGGCTCACAGGAAATGTCTATGTTTCTCCATAGCCAACGACGCTTACCTGTATCATGTTCTTCCCTTTTGGCCTCCCAGCAGCACTCACAGTGTTCACAAAATGCCTCCCATTTAAGTATAGCCCCCCTGTCCCGGTCAGCTCTTGGGCACTCTGTTGCAGGATTCTACTATTAAATAGTGTTTCCTGTTTGGACTTTAATTTCCCTTCTACCAGCTTCAGTGAAGATTTTTTGTTTTGAACAGCAAGATGTGAAGAGTGGTTACTTTGAGTGCTTGTAGTAGGTGGAGAGGGGTTCCCGTAGGAGTAACTTTGCGCATGTATGGTGCAGGGGGCTTCATTCACAAAGCAGATTTCTGCACATAAATCCACTGAAAATTCTGACTAAAGTCAATAGGTACAAAGCACCCATGGTCTTTAGACTATGTAGACTGTTTGAAAATTAGCCTTTAAATGTCAAGCCGCTGATCAGGGATGCTAGTTGGCAAAATTTCACCATTTCTCTGATGTGCAAGCTTTAATAATGTCCTCTTTCATTTGGAGAGGGGAAAAAAAGCAAGATTAGGGATCACAAAATTGGTTTATCCAACTCAAAATAGGGGACTGGCATTTCCAGATATACACAATTATAATATTGCATTTTGGCAGACCAGTGACTGGCCAGCTAATAACACATACTTGCTATTGGGAATAAAGAGACAACTTGTTTCTCCTGTATGCTTAAAATAAATTCCCCATGCACAATCAGAAAAGCTGGCTGACAGTATTAAAAATAGCAGCTTATTATTTGTCCTAGTGAGGTAGGCCTGGAAAACTCTTGGAAGGAAGCTGGGACTGCCGCATAATTATTCAACTTTTCCATCTGTGGCATCATGAATTTAATATTTGACATCTGGGAAACATTAAAGAGACTGTATTGGAAATCTCTGATTGATTGTCTTTTAGCAGTAGCCTAATGCCTTAGCAATCACAAACAAACTAAACCCCTACAAATCTCAACTCTTCTAGCTTAGGCCTGGATTTTCTAAGGTTGCAGACCTTAGAAAATCTAGCGGTAACGGGGGCAGGGGGGCGAAGCGTGGGGCGGGCCTGCGAAAGCCGACAGCCATCGCACCACTGCGGTGCGCTGGCTGCCGGCTTTCGCACCGAATAACTACACCATAAAAAGTGTAGTTATTCAGCACGAAACTGGCCAGTGATGTCACCGCAGCGTCTGTCCCGGTGCCGCCCCGATTCCTCCTCTTCCGGGGCTGACTCCGCCCCCCTTTTCGCGTGCCATCTCTTTTGAAAATGACTCCCTTAGCTACTACCTTCGCTGATAGGTAGCCCCTTACGTCCTAAGGAGTCAGTATGAAGCCTAGGAATTCAACATGACTGAAACCTCACAAAGGAAACTCACATCACTAAGGTAGAAAGAACTTTATGTATCTGAGGCAGATCCTCAAACACAACTACCTTTATAAACACAATCTTGTTACTTTAATCCATGCATACAACACCAGCCACATTGATTACTGAAACTCTCTGTTCAACAGCATCTCACAATAAAGTATGAAGTGCCTCCAGATCCTACAAAGCACTGCTGCTAGAAGTTTGGTAGGACCCAAATCAACTGACCACTTTAAACCAATACTACATCAACTGCTCTGGCTCTAGTCAAAAGCAGAATAAAATGCAAAACCCTCTGCTTCACCTTTAAGTGTGTGAATCAATAGGCACCCCAAGTACCTCTCCCAACTTCTCCTACACACTCAGAAGAGAACTTCAGGCCTCCCAAACAGCTATTTTTTCTACTACTTTTCTGGACTCAGATTTTCCTCTATCAGACTTTGTGCTTTCAGCAGTTATACACCAACAACTTGAGCCGTGTTATCTCAATTTCAGGGAAAAAGCTAAGGCAAGGCTCTTCAGCCAGATTCTCTGTCAGTCTCCTGACCTAACTACCTGAACCTTCAAGTAGGGATATGTTAAACACCATTAGGCTCTCAAAGCCGTTTTAACTGCAAAGTTATTTCAAATGCTATTGTTTGATTTAAATTTGTTATACTTTAGCTTGAGGCCATTCTTAGAAAAGAATATCAAATGTCTATAAATAAACAAACATATATAAAACCTTCAACCATCTTAAAAATCCCTTATATACCCATGAGGAAAACGGTATCAGAGAAACTGATATTGTGTAAAAGATGTAATCCACTTCCCTCACCCGCAATGGGACTCAGACAGTATCAGAACTATACACCGTCAATTCAAATCATCTACCGCAGACCTCATTTTGTATATATTTAGAAAAAACTTTTTACCACTTTATTCATAAAATAAAAATCTTATCACACTCTCACTGAAAAATTGTGATCAACCAGCTAGGGCACCAATAAAAGTTCTAACCATATCAATTAGGTTTGCGGCAGTTGATGTGAATTGACGGTGTATAGTTCTGATACTGTCTGAGGCCCATTGCGGGTGAGGGACAGTGGATCACATCTTTTCACAATATCAGTTTCTCTGATACCGCTTTCCTCATGGGTATATAAGGGATTTTTAAGATTGTTGAAAATTTTGTATATGTTTATTATATATACACACATTTCCCTCTCTTTTTGTGGTTTTATTACAATTTTATAGAGGTGTGGCTCTGTGGTCGATCATTTACAAATAAATAAATACATTAATAGAGAGCTTTCAGCAGCTACAGGACAAGTTTGCAAGCCAAGCGCTATTTGGAATATCTGCAAAAGACTTGCCTATACACCTTTGTTGCTTTCCAGTTTGACTGGTTCTGTCTACATGGAATATTAAAATCTCAATTCCCATGCTTTCTAAATAGCATAAATTTCTGGATATTTCAGCCAATACAATTATAAAAAACTGGGAGGTCCATATTCAAAAGCCATTTATTCGGATAACCAAGTTATCCATTTAAATGACAAGTTTTGCTATATTCAGCCACTTGGCTAGCTAAATTATTGCCAGAAAAATGGTATCCAGTTACAATATTATTTAAATGGATAAAAAAGAAGCATTCCAGGACGTGCCAAAGTTATCCAACTAACTTAGCTGAATTTCAGTTATATCTGGCTAATTTAGCCGGATAACTTTAGACCTGCTTCAGAGTACATCAAATTCCTACAGAGGACTTATATATACCCTGTCTGGGCTTATCAATCAGATATGGCACAGTTTGACCTAGTGGTAAATGCATGACTAGTAAGGGTACCTTCTTTCATGGCATTTGGTCCTGTAATAAAATTGCAAATTTTTTGGGATAAAGTGTTTGATGCACTGTGCAGGATGCTTAAGCACACAGTAGTTAAAACGTGTCAATTTATATATTTTTGACCCATTAAAACATATTCCCATTGAAGGGAAATTTGCCAAACTCTTTCTCTGCTAAGCTTGCCTGATTGCTGGTAAGTGCATTCTAATTCAATGGTGGGAGCCACCTCCTTCAGCTATCACCTTATGGAAGATCTATGTGCATCAGGTATGATCCTCATGGAATGACTGTCATGAATTCAGAATAATATCTCCACATATTATTTCCTTACCATACAAGGCCAAGAAGTGTTTTACCAGCTTCGGTGTAACCTAAATATCCTTTCTTTCCAAAGAACTGTATGGTTTATGCAGTCTGCTTATTTCTCCTTCTTTTACTTGCACATCTAACAACACCAAAAGATCCGATCATATCACACCCAATACTCAAAAATCTACACTGGCTACCCATCCACCACAGAATACAATATAAATTCTTAACCCTGATCCACAAAGCTCTTCACAATGAGAAGCTCAACTGGCTTAACTCCACCCTATACTTTCACACTGCTCAAAGAAAACTACACTCTTCCAACACTGGACTCATTACAATACCCTCACCAAAAACAGCACACCTGACCATAACAAGGGAACGATCCCTATCGATAGCAGGACCTTCACTCTGGAACAGCTTACCGCCTCAACTCAGACTGGATCTCATAACCCAATCCTTCAAAAAAAATATCAAAACATGGTCTTTAAAAAAGCATTTCTGACAGCGACCTAAGGCCCACCCAGCAGTAAGCCATGCACCAGCTGTAAGCCTCTCTATTCTATCCTGCATTGCACATCTAATTTCTTACATTAAATTACTGCTCTCAAATGTTACATTTTTATATTACAGCTGACCATCCTATTGTACTCTGCGTTACTTTAGTATACCATTATATTCTATGTTACCATGTAAATGTCACATTGTTATACCAGTTTGACCCCTCTCTTATTCCCTCTTAAGTCCTCCTAATTTACAATACTACAAATAACGCCAAGTTCCTACGTCAAAAGACCTGAAGTCTCAACGTAATATGCCATTAACAACACCAAGTTAAAATGCCAGAAGGTAAAATATTAGAATATAAACATTACCGACGACACCAAGTCAGAATGTTAAGTTACTTTGTTAAATGTTACCAATGACACAGAATTAAAAAGTTAGTTAAGTGTCATTAAACATTACTTATGTTAGTTAAATTGTTAGTGATATGTTACCAATTACTCCATGTTAAAATGTTAAAAATGAAACGAAGTTACAATGTAAAGTAAGTAATATAAATCTTACTGGAACTGCGTTACACTGTAAACCGTTGTGATATGCCAGATCGAACATCGGTATATAAAAACAAACAAATGAATAAATAAATGAAGGGTGAGTGGGGGAGATGTGAGTCAGCCAATGTTACATTGCTCTCCCTGTTGACAGGTATTTGCACTAATAACTGCATATATTCTACTTTTTTCCCACTGCAGCTATACATTTCAATATTTAAATGTATTATAAAAGTATTTAAATATACAAAGCACACACATCATGGTGGTGCAGGGTGGTACAAATGTATAGTTTAATTTGTTTATGTAAATTCCTTTGGCACCATTTCTTTACACAAAACCTAGCTTTTCTCTACTACTTACCTACAGTAACTGAATATAATCCACTCTGAAGTACAAAAAGGTGGAATAGAAATGCATAATAGTAGTACTAATACTTATTTTAATAGGCGATCCCTGGGCTCAATACTGGGACTTGCTCCCATAGAATCTTGCTTTTCCTCCTGCTTTCTTTCAAAATCTCAGAATCCAGGGCCTTTAGATATAACTTGATATACTATCACAGAAAACACTGGAAAGACAGCCACTCTCTTAACAACATCCTTTCATTAAGAGCCTCTGAAATGTCAGAAGAAATAAATGACACCTGTCAGTAACTCAGCAGCTTGAAAGGTCTGCTGAATTCCAGCTACAGAATAAAAGTAGCGTCTGGCCACTTCTGACCCTAGGGGCCAGAGACCGGCCACTGACATCTGGTCACCTCTTCTGTGAAGAGATGCACTACACAGGAGTTTGTAATAACAATTATGTATGTTTTGCCTCGCTGAGATGTGTGGTTATAAATTTTATAAATAAATATACTGTAATGGAGGTGGGTGGGAAAGGGGTGCCCCAATATTGTTAGGTGACCAAATTTCCCCTGAGATCCACTAAACAGTAAAGCAATTTTTCACACCACTCTGCTAGGGGATCTCCTAGTGCTGACAGGACGAATCTGCTCTGTTGTCAGTGACTGTCACCCCTGCAGCTAGAAGATTTATTTTTCTTATTTTTTAATTTTATTTACATTCCACCTTTTGTGACACTTCATAGTGGATTACATTCAGGTACTGTGGGTGTTTCCCTATCCCCAGAGAACTTAGAATCTAAGTTTCTACCTGAGGCAACGGAGGGTGAAGTGGCTTGTGAAAATATTACACAACATAGAACTGCCATTTTCTCCCTTTATGTGTATGTTGGGGAAAACTAATGGCTGGCTAATGGCTGGTTTGCACTTCTCATTTCCCCAGCCTGTTTCTGGAAACTGCCTGTGGGAGCTGCAGAAGAAGAGAGAATAGCTTGGGTAATACTTGAAAACAGAGCTGTGTGTCAGTTTGAGCTATGATGTAGCACTGTGATCGGACATTCTGACTTAGGTTTTGTTAGATCTTTGCATTCTTTCAGCAAATGAATAATCCCTTCAGCTTTTTTTTTTATTTACTTGTCACACAATGACACATACACTTGCACTCTGACAATTGACTGAGAAGTTGTAAGAGCAGAAGTCTTGTAATATGAGCTTGTCATACCCTTTCTGCAAAGAACAACAGGAGATGAAATGATGTGACCTCCATAAGGATTGTGGAGGTGGATTAGTCATAACCATAATATCTATGAGGTTATAGAAACTAGTTTTAGAAGAAAGCCTGTTGCACTAGAACTGGCAGGGGCAAAGGGGGTACCTGCAGAGAAGGAAGGGGAGAAAATGGTACTATTGGCAAATAACAGAAGACATAGCAATGGAGATTCAGAGCTAACATCAGGGTCACTTCATAACACCCCTTCCTGCCTCTTTCAAACTGCTTACTATAAATAAAATATTGTTGCTCACCTAGGGTCACAGAGGAACTTGGTCTTCTCACCGTCCTCTCTCCAGATAAGCCATTCTCGGAAGGAAGGATGGACAAACATGCGAGTCATGTCCCGACGCTTGATCAAGAACATGGACAAGTTCTCCATCCTCTGCTGGAAGTCCTCCCATTCCAGGATGCCCTCCACGCTCCCTGCATTAATGGCCTGATAAATATACTCGTCAGTCAAAGGGTGCAAGGAGGCCACAGCCACATTGAGGAGCGGCATCACCCGGTCAAAGGAAGACTGTGTGGGGAATTTCATGTTGCACTGGAGTAGGTACACCTCAGACAGGGACACGGGAACTACTTTATAGCTAGAGCTCTTCAACACCAGGTAGCCCTTCTCAATCAGATCAAAGGTCAGTTTTAGGTAAAGGTAGGAACCTTGGCTGAGGGTCTTCAGATGAGAGCTGAGTTTACCAAATGTGGTGTTGTCCATTTTCCCATTTAGGGAGATGTTGTTTTGGATCTCTGAGCTGCTGTGTATGCGGTGGAGAATGTAAGCCTGTAGATCCTGGTCTATAGCTTCATTTTCCTCCAGTCGGTCCAGGAAGATCCGATGGAAAGGCAGCAACTTGGTGATTTCCTTTAAAAAAAAAAAAAAGTAAGCCACACACGATGGGAGGGGAAGTTACAGTCTGATCTTTTGAGCCTTTAGTTATTGGTAGATAAGAACATAAGATTGTCATACTGGTCAGACCAAAGGTCCATGAAGCCCAGTGTCCTGTTTCAACAATGGCCTATCCAGGTCATAAGTACCTGGCAGGATCCTAAAATGTTGATAGATTCCATACTGCTTATCTCAGGGATAAGCAGTGGATTTCCCCAAGTTCATCTTTATGGACTTTTCTTCTAGGAACTTGTCCAAACCTTTTTTAAACCCACTACACTTAGAGCTTTTACCAGATCTTCTGGCAACAAATTCCAGAGTTTAATTATGCAATGAGTAAAAAAAAATATGTTCTCCTATTCGTCTTAAATGTATTATCTAATAACTTCATTGTGTTCCCTCTAGTTTTTGTACATTGTGAAAGAATAAGCAACCGATTAACATTTACTCATTTCACTCCACTCAAGATTTTATAGACCTCTATCATATCTCCTGTCTCTTCTCCAAGCTGAAGAACCCTAACCTCTTTAGCTTTCCTCAGAGGAGAATCATTTCATTCCCTTTATCATTTTAATTGCCCTTCTCTGTACCTTTTCTAAT
Organism: Rhinatrema bivittatum; assembly: GCF_901001135.1. Lineage (NCBI taxonomy): Eukaryota > Metazoa > Chordata > Amphibia > Gymnophiona > Rhinatrematidae > Rhinatrema > Rhinatrema bivittatum. Next base: position 68,863,337 of record NC_042626.1, on the reverse strand, counting down.
TTCATTTTCATTTTATTTATTTATTTAAATTCTTTTCTATACCGTCGCTAAGTTATATACCATGTACATGTACATGTATCATGTAGGCACATAAATTAATGTAGGTGGATGCATACTACATTCTAACAGGTGCCACAAAAGGTTCCGTTACAATAAGTCGTTAGACAATCGTTTAGTGAAGTAGGTCATGACCAAGTGTACCTGTAAGGTACGGTTTACGGGTAAAAATCATATTTGTAGTGTTTACAATTATGTTTATTGTGAGGTAGAGTTCATAGATTATTAAAATGCACATTCTTAGAATAGTGCTGGGTGCTGGTGTTCTTCTGCCTATTCCTGTATATTTTCATTCTCCAGTCTCTTTATAAAATGCTTGTTTAAAAAGCCATGTTTTTAAACTTTTCTTAAAGGTTTTGAGAGAAAAAAAATCAAATGAAAAATTTGAGAACCTGGACCAATTTGACTAAACCCAAAAACCCAAAGCACAATACTTCCTTTTGTATCTCCTGCCTCCACTGCCACTCAAAGTACCTTTCTTGTTATTTCTTCCTGGTCTCCTGTTCTCTTTAGGAGATCATTAACTCTGGCTTAAAGAAAAGCAAGTTTGCTTACCGTAAATGGTGTTTTCCGTAGATAGCAGAATGACTTAGCCATGTTGTCTGGGTGATGTCATCTGGGCATCATGAGGCGGGGCCGTCTCTCTAAGCTCGCAGAGCTTTTGCCTTTGTGGCTGCATGGCTCTTCCCGCACATCTCGTGTGAGTCTTCTCAGTTCATGATAAAGCTCATCTATATAGAGTACACTTTGATGTCTGTCCAGAGAGGCAGGAGGGTTCAAATGGCTAAATCATCCTGCTATCCATGGAAGACACCATTTACAGTGAGCAAACTTGCTGTTTTCCGTCAATAAGCAGGCTTATTTAACCATACTGTCTGGGAGGCCCAAGCTGAAGGCTGCTTGTGTTAAGTAACAATTCTCAGTCTCTAATTAGCAACCCAGCATGCTGTGGATAGCCCTTCAGCATTTTTGGATGTGATGTAACACCGCTGATCCCAATGCACTCTCAGCCATTGACTGTTGATCAAGACAGTAGTAGAATGTGAAAGTGTGAATCGATGACCACAACGCTGCTCTACAGATGTCCTCAATTGGCACGTTACACAGGAACGCTAAAGAGGTCGCCGTTGCTCTGACCTGATGCGCCCTAATTTTGTTACTGAATATCACTGAGCATGATGTGTAACAGAATTGAATACACTGAGTTATCCAGTTTGATAATATTCTTTTCATTACTGCTTTTCCCTGATCATTCTGATTGAAAGCAATGAAAAGCTTTGATGTTCGTCTAATTGCTTGAGTTCTTCTCTTGTAATAGGCCAGGGCCCTTAATAGTCCAATGTGTGAAGTATCTTTTCCCTTTTATTCGCATGTGGCTTAGGGAAGAAGGTGGGTAATGAAATTGTCTGATTAAAGTGGAATGCTGATAATACTTTTGGTAAGAAGGACAGATACGAACGCAGTAAGACCTTGTCATGGTGGAATTGCAAGTATGGTGAATAGTTTACCAGAGCTTGAAATTCACTTACTCTTCCAGCCGATGTGACTGTGACTAGGAAAACAACTTTCTATGTTAGGTGCTTCAAGGAACTGCATTGCAAAGGCTCAAAAGGAGCCTCCATTAGGATTTCCAAGATAATGTTTATATCCCATGGAATAGGGGTTTTCCTACTGGTGGGCGAAAACACAGCAAACGTCTCATAAAGCACAAAATCAGGGGATGTGAGGAAATTGAAGGGATTTCCGTTGCTGTATGATAAGCTGTTATTGCGCTGAGGAGTACACATATGGATGTCACTGCTAGATCTGAGGTGGAAAGTTGAGTGGGATGCAAGTGAAAGGGTCAATTTATTTTTATTTTTTTTATTTATATTCTTTTTTATACCGAAGTATAGCTGAATGCCTTCACTCCGGTTTACAGTGTAACAAATTCATACAATGAACAGGTTATAAATTATAACACAATACAAAGAAATATGTAACATCTCGGCAAAGGCAGAGTATAACATGTTAGAATGAGACAATGTAAGGCTTAATTTAGAATAAACTTGTTAAAGAAGTATTTGGGTTCAAGATGAAGGTTGATATTGATATTGGTATATATAGGTCATATCAGTCTGTGTATCAATTCCATGCTGGCAGCACAATCAGAATATCTTTTCCACTTGTAAATGTAATTCTTCCTGGTGGAAGGTTTTCTAGCCACTATTAAAATGTCGATAATATGAGATGGGAGTTGGAAATGTCCTAGGACCTGCTGCACAATTTCCTTACTGTCAGCTGCAGGGAGGAAAGCATTGGGTGAATGAGGTTCCTGCTCTCCTGTGTGAGTAACTGAGCTGTTCCCCAGGAATATTGGAGGCTGACTGGAAAATTGTACTAAATAGGCATACCACGGTTGCTTTGACCACGCTGGAGCAATGAGTATCATGTCTACCTTCTGTATCATTCAGGATATTAGAAGAACTGGAGGATATCCATACATGAGGCCCCTTGACCAAGGGATTAAAAATGAGCTCTGAGGTACTCTCCATTTGCTGGGGAGAATTAAGCAAAAGGTGTCCAGTTGTTATGAATTGCGCTGCCCGCGGTCTCCCCGTGAGCAGGCACGCACCCCATGCTGCTTCCTTCCCCCGCGGTCGGACACCACCGGAGTTGGGCCTCCCATGCGGCCGGAGCCACAGACTTTCCATCTCTCCCACGGCCCAGAGTCTGCCCTGGGGTCTTGTCTTCGCCGCAGCAGGAGCTGCGGACTTCGCTTCACCATCTTCGCGGCTGGGAGCCGCCGCCAGCATCCTTGTGATCTTCGCGGCCCGGAGGCCGCATCCCCGGGCTAGAATAGCAACTGGAGCTGCCCCCGGGGTCTCCTGCAGCGGCTGGAGCCGCTGCTGTCATCGGGCCTGCTCCTCAGGCCCAGCCCTGCGTCCCTGGCGTCTGACGTCAGTGCAGGCCGCTGTCCGCGGTCCTGCACAGCTCTCCTGCTTCTTCCTTAGGCGCCGGCGCGCGCCTTTCTGCTGGATTTAAAGGGCCAGGCACAGGAAGTGTGCTGGCCCCATCTAGGGAGTGGACTTCCTGCTCAGCCCTATAAAAGGGCTGCTCCGTCATTCAGTCTTCACCTTGCATCGGAGTTGCTTCACTCTGGAGGCTCCTGCCTGCCAGAGCTCCGTCAGGTCTTCTTTGTCTTCTCCATGGAGTTCTTCTTGTTTCGTCTTGTCATGCCAAGTCATGTTCGTGCCTGAGGTCCCCGTCCAGGTGTCCTGGTGTCTTGGTTTGATCTTCTGCTCCCTGATGTTCCAGGTTCCTTGATGTCCTGCTCCTGTGTCTTCGTCTTCAGCGCTCTTGAGCCTTCTGGTACCTGTTAGGCCGAGGGTCCCTCGGATGATGTCTTGCCCAAGCATGGACTAGCCTACAGGTGGACTGGTGTCCTGTGTTCCTGAGCCGCCATGTCCTGCCAGCCGTTGGTGGAGCTTTGGACGACATCGGCTCCGTCGTTGGAGTTCTGCTTCAACTGGATCCTTCCCTGCGCTTGTCCCGCTCCCAGCATGGTCCGTGATCAGTCTCCTCGGGCTGTGTAGGGTGCGCAGTGGGACAGGGTGGTCTGTGACTCAGTCCCATGGGTGGGCTGAGTAGGGCGCCCTGAGAGACAGTGCCAATGTCCTTCCGCCCAGCTTCTCGTCTCGTCTGGACGACGTCAGTTCCTCGTCTCGTCTTGGATGCCGTTGCATCACTCTTGGTATCATGTCTTGTTCCTGATGTTGTCGCATCGACCCTGGTCCGGGATGCTGTCGCATCGACCACTGGTCCATGATGTCTTCGCATCTGCGTTGGTGTCATGTCTTCGTCTGCGATGCCGTTGCATCAATCCTGCTGTCATGTCTTCGTGTCAAGGCCCGTCTGCCCTCGACCTCAGACCAGGCCTGCTGCTCCATGGTGTTCCATGCAGCAGGTCCGAAAGGGCTCGGAATGGTCGGAGGACCATTCACATTCCAACATCATCATGTTGTTGGCCATGGGAGCTTGCCGGCCTGGCAGAGGGTAAGACCGTCAGCCATGGTGGAACACGCCGTCAACCCTCGGTTCGGTCCTGGATCCATCTGGGGTCGGGACGAGGCCCAAGGGCACACTAAAAACCCCCGTTACGTAACAGAATGCAAGGCCTTTCGAGGCCACACGTAACACCAGTTTTGTATTGTGCTCCGATGCAAATAGATCTATGCATGGAGTTCCCCAATGGCTGAAAAGGTCCTCTGCTACTACTTGGTCTAGGGAACATTCATGAGGGTGAAAGATTCTGCTGTCTGCTTCTGTATTTGCCAGCCCCGGTGGATAGGATACTCGTAGGATTGTCTTGTTTTTCTTTGCCCAATCCCAAATCTGCACTGCTTCCTTGGCCAACATCC